>NC_091950.1:409993332-410243332 GCF_031021105.1 Erythrolamprus reginae
AATGTTGGTGTAACATGGGCATATTTAGGGAAGCCCATGATTGCTCTCGCAGCTGCATTCTGCACAATCTGAAGTTTCCGCACACTTTTCAAAGGTAGCCCCATGTAGAGAGCATTACAGTATACATTTTAGTAATTAAAATACATTTTAGTAATTAAAATATATTTTAGTAATCAAGGAGGCAAAAGTGAATCACTCCAAAGTATTGAAGGATCTAGGTACCCTCTCTGAATTAGAAAGGCACTTTCTTTTTAAAAAGTATTTTAAAAAATAATTGAAAGAAGCTTTGATTCCATTTTGTGCCCAGATTTTTGGGGGTGTGGGTGTTTTGTAACACAGTACAAAACAAATAGAAAGTAGTTTACCTGGAAATTTAGCATCATAAATATGTCAACAATTCTGAACCCTGTGCTTTCTTTCCATCCTTTGAACCAGAGATGGGGAAAGGCATTTGATG
Source organism: Erythrolamprus reginae (assembly GCF_031021105.1). Lineage (NCBI taxonomy): Eukaryota > Metazoa > Chordata > Lepidosauria > Squamata > Dipsadidae > Erythrolamprus > Erythrolamprus reginae. Next base: position 409,993,790 of record NC_091950.1, read on the forward strand.
GCAAGAGGCATTCTCATAAATTGTTCTTATAAGAGCAGGTTGGAAACCAGGAATTGAGAGCTCTCAATCACTAATTGTTCCTTGTCAAACTGAATTTAGTGTGAGTTGAGTGCTCTTTGTCTTTTTATCAGCCCAGATAGGATACACTTTACATCCACTGCAAAGACATTTAACAAATTGCAACAGCAGAAGAAAATATCCATTGAGTTTGATTAACAAATTACCTGGATTATCTTTTTTAAATGTACTCTCATTGTTATCCAGTTGAGCTGTGAACTATGGAAAGAAAAAAGCCACACAGACACACAAACGCACATATAGGCATAATAGCAGTAGCAAAAGTAGTTGCAGTAGCAATAACTGTAAATTGGCAAACAACAAAGAACAATTCTTAATGCATTTACAGAGATTCCAAAATCAGAGGAGGGTTTCAGGACATCTCTGACATAGGTTTCAAAAACAGGTGCCCTATGACAACTAACCATAGCCAACTCATCATGGCCAATGTATCATAGCCAACTTGGCATGGCCAATGAATCACAGACAACTCACCATGGCCAACATAACACAGACAACTTGCCTTGGCCAATGAGCCACAGTTAATGCAGTATGGCCAACAAACCATGGCCAATGAAGTATGGCCAACAAACCAATGGCCAATGAACCACGGCCAACAAACTATGGTCAATTTGCCAGGGCTAACTTGCCATGGCCATCATACCATGGCCAATGAACCATGGCTAATGAAATATAGCCAACTTGCCATGACCAACATAACACAGACAACTTGCCTTGGCCAACGAACCACAGTCAATGAACTATGGCCAACAATCCATGGCCAATGAACCACGGCCAACAAACTATGGTCAATTCGCCATGGCCAACTCACCATGGCCATCATACCATGGCCAATGAACCATAGCTAATGAACTAGGGCCAACTTGCCATGGCCAACATACCACAGCCAACCCACCATGGTTAATTTACCATGATGAACTCACCATGGCCAATATATTGTGACAAACTTGCCGTGATCAATGTACCACAGCCAACTCGCCATGGCCAACTTATAGTGGCCAACTTCCTGTGACCAACTCGCCATGGGACAGGAGTTACACTAATATCAAAGAACTGGTGGAATAAAATCATTAAAGAAAAGATTCCAAAGGAGAACCAAAATGAAATGTGACTGACAAAAACAGTTGTTGTTGTTGTTGACATTGAATTGTTGAATTGTCCAGCGAGTTGTACCTCAGTGAATTGGCCGTGTTGAGTTGTCCAATTCTGTCCTAAGCAACCTTCTCATTTAGTATCTTTTGTTACCAGAAATTGTAAATTATAGACAGCGGTAGATTATAGGTTAACAGCCTCAAACTATTACTGCAGAGGTGGTTGCTTCTTTTTATTTAGTTTAGATATTTGACTAAATCTGGTTTGCAATAATGTCAAATATGTATGTTGTGCTGGATGTTTATTGTGAAGTAGACACCTAGACTCATTTCCCTTTAAAAGTGTGCATAACAGTGCTGAACAGCAGTCACAACACTACAAAATATGAAGTGCATAAAGGTTTCTTTTGCTGTGGAAAAAATCCTTGCTTCTTTTTCTGTTATGTTGTTTTCATTCACTAGGTAAAAGGAAGGAGCAGTGTGTCTTCTTGCAGAGAGAAAACTCAGCATGGAATCAAAAAATTCCTTTTTTAAAAAAGAGTTATTTTTCTTTTAAAGCTGTATAGAGGAAGTTACAGCAACATATATTGAACTATAGGGAAGGGTTGAGGTAGCAGGTTGGAAGGACATATTGGGACAAATAACTGCAGCAAGTGACTTCCTTTAATAGTGTACTTCTTGTGCCTTGTTCGCATCCTGCACAATTATCAATAGATCCAGAGGACTCAGAGACGGTGGAGATGTGGTACAAGCGACCTGTGTTACTGGCACCTGAGACTGACAGCAAAGAGGACGTGGTGTCAGAGGCTAAAGAGCAACCAGGGCCTTCTGCACCTCCTGCGATGAGTGACTCAGGGAAGAGGAGGAGCCTCTTCTTGATGTTAGGGTTCGCAGGGCCTATTGGAGGCAAGATTGGTTACTCGGGAGGAGGCTTCCTCATGAGTAGCACTGCTGGCTACTGGGCCACGCCCTCAGGCTATTTAAGAAAGAGTCACATGTCACTTCATTGCAGAGGACAATGCAGTTTGTTTCAGAATCTTGTTGCAGCTCTTCTCTTCAGATTGTGTTTTAAAAGAACCACATTCTTATCTGCATTAATTAGCAAACTTCCTATAATCTTCTCATTTGTCCTTAATGTTGGCTTGTCTCGGTTAGCAAGGCTATGAAACCTTAGACAACACCAAGTAGAGAATTTTACAGAGCATGGATGTGTGATAAAGCCAAGACACAGACTTAGTTAAATAAGTATTATTTACATATAAACAAAATATAAACAATCCAGAATAAGCACGAAGCAAATACAGAATAATACGCACTGAGCAATTACAAGATTAGAGCACAAAGCAAAATACAATATAGATAACAGCACGAAGCTAAAATACAATATAGATAAAGCACGAAGCTAAAATACAATAAAAGCACAAAGCGTATACAAGCACGGAGCTTGGACACAACTCCCCCGTCTCAGGCAAAAGTAAAGTAAAGGAAATGACCAAGCAAAATAATGAGCTTTTATAGCTTCAATGAGGAAGTGACGAAACAGCCTTGAATATTAACTCTTCAAGTACAAGTTAACCTTTAAGTGCACATTAACTCTTTAAGTGACAATACAGTTTTTACAGTATGCAGTTTACAATGGCAATCCCTAACATACATGTACCCTGTACTAATACTTACCATTCACTGTATGGACTTTCTGCTGCCACCAAACGAAATGGGGATGCATTTTGTTAAAATTCTCTCAATCATGCCTCTGTAAAAAGTGACTGGGACAGAAGAGAAAGATAAGCTCTCCTCATCTGACACAAGAAATGCAGCCGATGGTTTGCACACTTCATTAAGATCGATATGTGGAGAGACGAGTTCAGACTGTTAGTTATCTGCATCCCCCAGATACCTAATGCTGTTGACCACCTCTACAGCTGTATCCTTGATACAGAGTGGAGTATGACTATGCCAGCTATTTCTAAAGTCTACTCGGGTCTTTCAAAATGCCAACCAATATGCTCAATTCTTAACTGCTAGGCCACCACATCCAGTAATGGGCAGTCAAAATTTTTACTGCCACACTCTGGGTGTGGATTATTCTGTGGGTGTGGCTTAATGGTCACGTGACTGGGTAGGAGTGGCTTGCCAGCCATGTGACCAGGTAGGAGTGGCTTGAACAATCATTATCATTCAAGTGAACTGTTATGTCCTTGACTTACAGCCTTATCGGTGTCGCTCACTGGGGTGACAATTTGCTTCACATTTCCCGCACTCTCCTTCCTGGGTTGCCCCCCTGCCTCAGGCTAGGTAGCTAGGTGAATGGGTGCTGCCAGAAGCATAAATGCTATCAGTGCCACTTCCACCCACGCCTTCTGCTTATACCTCAGGTGGGAGATGGCCGTGTGAGGCTGGAGGGGAGCTGAACAGGAGAGAGGGAAGCTTTTATGAGGCCAGGAAGGAGGAAAGAGGAAAAAAGCAAGGAGCACAGATGCAGTAGAAACAACCAGGGAAAAAAGGAGAGCTGAGCTGAGACCGATAATCCATGAAGTCAGCTGGAAATGCACATGCAGCTTCATTTCTGCCGGTGGAACTGCATTCCAACCCGTCCTGCCTGCTGCCCACCCCTGACCACATTCCCGTCCAAGAGGGCTCCACCACAAAACATCACAAAAGATCTTAAACAGAACAGGTAGCAATTCTGCACTAGCCTTCCTGCCTCACTCTAACAGTTTGCTCTTTTATATAGCTATCATTTCAGCAATACAGTAGCCATTGAGTTTCAAGCTGTGTTTGTCCTTGTCTCATTGGAAGCCTGAGAGATTGCTCCCGAAACAATGCAGTATGGTTGAAATGAGAATATGAAATGAGATTCATAAGCAGAGAGCTTTTTCTCTCCCGTAATCAACTATGAAAAAGAAATACCGGCTTTAGCTTACTCAGATCAATGTATCTGTTTTGAAGTATTTAAGTAGAATATAATGAAAACGGAGGATATGAGGGATCTTTATGAATGGGAATGGGCAGAACTGAAAAAATTTCCCAGAAATGCAACTTTAACATCAGATATCTTTTAAAAAAAATATTCCTTCCTTCCTTCCTTCCCTTCCTTCCCGTCCTTTCTTCCTTCCCTTCCTTCCTTCCTTCCCTTCCTTCCTTCCCTTCCCTCCTTCCTTCCTTCCCTTTCTTCCCTTCCTTCCTTCCTTCCCTTCCTTCCCTTCTTTCCTTCCTTCCATTCCTTCCTTCCCTTCCTTCCTTCCTTCTTACCTTCCTTCCTCCCTCCCTCCCTCTCTCCCTCCCTTCCTCTCTCCCTCTCTCTTTGAAAGCATGCTCCATTTATAGTCTGGGAGCAAAAAGGAACATAGTACTACATAGGGATATCACCTAATCTGTTCTCAGGATCAGAGTCTCATGACTGCCTGGGGAATTCTGGGAGTTGAAATCCATATATTTAAAAGTTGTCAAAGTTGGGAGATACTGTTCTAGAAATCTTTTGACACATTTGGCCACAGTTTCACTTGAAGCACAGCTGCCAAAATCAATGGAGGTTTTTAAAAAGAGATTGGTTATGAACTATAAAGCCCTACATGGCATCAAACCAGATTACATGCAGGATCGCCTCCTGCCAGATGAGTCCCAGCGACCGGTTAGGTCCCCGAGAGTTGGCTTTCTCCAGGTCCCGTCAACTAGACAATGTCACTTGGCAGGGCCTCGTGGAAGAGTGTTATGTTTGCAAGTTGTTAAAATAAATGTGATTGCTGATTGGATCAGGCGCGACCAATAAGAAGCCCGCAGGCGCAACCAATAGGAAGCCGAGGGGCAACCAATAAGAAGCCTGCAGGCGCGACCAATAGGAAGCCGAGGGGCGACCAATAAGAAGCCTGCAGGCGCAACCAATAGGAAGCCGAGGGGCGACCAATAAGAAGCCTGCAGGCGCAACCAATAGGAAGCCGAGGGGCGACCAATAAGAAGCCTGCAGGCGCAACCAATAGGAAGCCGAGGGGCAACCAATAAGAAGCCTGCAGGTGCGACCAATAGGAAGCCGAGGGGCGACCAATAAGAAGCCCGCAGGCGCAACCAATAGGAAGCCGAGGGGCAACCAATAAGAAGCCTGCAGGCGCAACCAATAGGAAGCCGAGGGGCGACCAATAAGAAGCCTGCAGGCGCAACCAATAGGAAGCCGAGAGGTGACCAATAAGAAGCCTGCAGGCGCAACCAATAGGAAGTGTCAGCGCGAAGCCTGAAACATTATCACCAATCCCCAGTGCTGGTAACAAAAGTATAAAAGGTGCGGCTTCAGCCGCTTTTCCTCTAAGTCACTATCTGCCTGCGAGCTGGTCACTTTTAATGTTCCTGATTACTGTTAACCCTTTCCTCGACCTCCAGCCTCTGATTTAACAAAGAGCCTTCTTTGTGGGGGCTCCGGTCCTCTAGAATCATCTCCCCCTGGAGATTCGTACTACCCCCCAACCTGTTGTGTGAATGGGTGTGATTGATTTTTAATGTTTTTGGGTTTTTAAACAAATTAATTAAATTTATTGGATTAGGAAATTTATATTGTTTTTGATATGTTATAAGCCACCCTGAGTCCTCGGAGAGGGGTAGAATATAAATCCAATAGATAAATAAATAAATAAATAAATAAACCACTTGTCTGAAACAGTACAAGATCTCCTTCTGGAATGGGGGTGGGGGGGCTGGACTAGAAGACCCCCAAAGTTCCCTTCCAATTCTGTTATTTTGTTAAGTGCATGGCTCAGTTTCTTTTCATTTTACAAGTCCACTAATGGATTGGACTCAAGATTTCTCACTGCTACATTTCAATTTTTGGTTTTATTGCAAAATCTGCAGTAACAGCCACTTTACACTTGACCTGGATGGACAGTGGCATGAATCATCAGCTATTTTTGTTCGTTAATTTACAGCAAAGCTCTCTCAGACTTAATCTGGATTTTAATACTCACTCCCTAAAGCATCAGTTCATACATTTGAACTGATCATTTCTCTGCTTTGAGAAGGAAGATACGTTTAAAAACCTCACTATCAAGCAAGAGGCTGAACAGTTTGAGATAGGAAAGCTTGTATTGCGAAAATTGATTTCATAAATAGCATGTTTGGTTCAAAGCAAAAAAAAAAAGAAGAAGAAACCACAAACAAGGTTTACAAAATGGAGATATAAGAAATTTGGGCTTAGTCCCAGATAGTCAAACTTTGGGGCAGGGGGAGAGAAAGAAAAAGAGAAAGAGAAAGAGAAAGAAAAGGAGGAGGAGGAGGAGGAGGAGAAGAAGAAAAAGGAGAAGGAGAAGAAGAAGAAGAAGAGGAAGAAGAAGAAGAAGAAGAAGAGGAGGAGGAGGAGAAGGAGGAGGAGGAGGAGGAGGAGGAGGAAGAGGAAGAGGAAGAGGAAGAGGAAGAAAAGGAGGAGGAAGAGAAGGAGGAGGAGGAGGAGGAGGAGGAGAAGGGGAAGGGGAAGAGGAAGAAAAGGAGGAGGAGGAAGAGAAGGAGAAGGAGAAGAAGAAGGAGAAGGAGAAGAAGAAGAAGAAGAGGAGGAGGAGGAGGAGGAGGAGGAGGAGGAAGGAGGAGGAGGAGGAAGAGAAGGAGGAGAAGAAGAAGGAGAAGGGGAAGAAGAAGAAGAAGAAGAAGAAGAAGAAGAAGAAGAAGGACAACAACAACAGCAACGAGAGGAAGAAGAAGAGGAGGAGGAAGAAGAATGGTAGGGTTACTGCAGAGGACTGCTAGCAAATCTTTTTTGGCTCAGGTGCCAAAAAGGTGTGCGGGTGCACAACAGTGTATATGTGTATGCCCACACCCATAATGCAATACCCCCCCTGCATGCCCATAACTCCAGTGCTCCCCCCTGCACTCCCCCCCCTGCACATATGCAAAGAGCCCACTGAAACCTCCGGACTTACAGTATGCCTGTAAGCAGTGGTAGGCCCCAGCCTAAACAGTGGGGAATGCCGTTCCGATGGTGGCCATGTAGCGTGTGGTGATGCCGGGTGTGCATGCACCACCGGCACTTCCACGGACCTACGTCCTGGACTACCCAGAGAAAGGAAGTGCTTTATTTGCTCTGGGCAGTCCAGAGCAAATAAAGCATTGGCTTTCTCCTCTGGCGCCCAGAAAAAGGAGTGAATAAAGTCCAGGTTGCTTTGTGCATGCCCAACAGAGAGAGAGAGAGAAAGAGAGAGAGAGAGAGAGAGTTCATCCCAATCCCAATTCAACCCTTTTTGGACCTTCGCCACCAGCCTGGAGAGTGAGCGGGACCACACGCACCAACCCACCCTCTCCAAGAAAGGCGCACTATATCAGATAATACAGTGTTCCCTCGATTTTCACGGGTTCGAACTTTGCAAAAAGTATATACCACAGTTTTTCAAAAATATTCATTAAAAAATACTTTGTGAGTTTTTTCCCTATATCACAATTTTTCCCACCCGATGACGTTATATGTCATTGCCAAACTTTCGTCCACCTTTAATTAATTTTTTTAAAAAATAAACTTTAATAAATAAACATGGTGAGTAATAATCTAAATAGTTGCTAAGGGAATGGGAAATTGCAGTTTAGGGGTTTAAAGTGTTAAGGGAAGGCTTGTGATACTGTTCATAGCCAAAAATAGTGTATTTACTTCCGCATCTCTACTTCGCGGAAATTCGACTTTCGCGGGTGGACTCGGAACACAAACCCCCCCCCCCCCGAAAATCAAGGGAACACTGTATAGCAATTATTATCTGGTCATCATCATCATCACCATCACCCCACTTTCTTCCGGTGGTCCTCTCATTTGGATTCCTCTCATGTACCACAATCTCCTCCTGGGACTCAGATGCTCCTTACTGATTATTGAAATTAATGGTGGGGGGAAAAAAAGAGAGAACTCTGTGCCTAAGAAATGATAATTTGTGGTATTCTTCAAAATGCTTGGCTCTTCCTATTTTCAAAGCTAATGATATTATTTTTAATGCAATAATGGAGTTCTTAATTGAACAGGTGTCATGCTAAGTCTTTTTGTCTGCTGGTGAAATTATTCATGCCAATTTATGCTAACTAACAGATAAACAAGCATACCTCAAAAACTAATTTCCACACGGCTCAGCTCATTGGGCACGGACCACCAGACTCAAGTTTAACAATTACTCCAACTATTCATCTGGACAAATTAATCTTGAAATTGGAATTCAGCTTTCAGTATAATTTAAGTTTGCTGAAAGGTAGGTAGGCATACTGTTCTTCTTTTTTTTTTTTCATTAGTTGGCTTCCAGCATATTTTCATTGAAAGAACAGACCTGTCTACCCATCATGTTCTTTCCTTTTGAAGGACATCACATTTTCTAAAATCAGAAAAGGAGGAAGGAATAATAAGGGAAGTATATTAAAAATGCAAAATAATGTCTTAAGAAAGAAAGAAGGAGAGAAAGGAAGGAAGAAAGGAAGAAAGAAAGTGTTGTGGTTAGCTCTGGCTCTGCTCCTGCCCCAAGGACTGTGGATGTGGGGGAGACATCCACATGCTGCAGGCCTGTTTTGCCCCCGGTAGAATCTGATGATGAAGGCTCCTCTGACCAAGAAGACATGAGTGACAGGGAGGAGGAGAGTGGGGCAGACAGCTCAGAAGGAGATCAATTATCTAGCTCCTCCTTGGATTCAGAACAAGAGTTAATGATACAGCCACGCATGTGGAGAGCGATGCATAGGCAACAACAACTGAGAGATTACTATCAAAGAAAATGAGGCCACCTGTGGTTGGGTGGGGCTGTGGTAATTAGTGAGGCTGCTATAAATAGCAGCCTGTGGGTTTGGCCATTGTGGAGGATTATCTGATCGTTGTGTTTCATGACTGCTTTACTGACTTTGACCGTTTGTGTGCTGATTTTTCCCCCACTTTGAAACTAAACCAGAGCAAAATGTGTTTCACTTTGTGAAAGAAGAAGGACTGTGAATTGCCTCACAGCTGCAAGCTAAGTATCACAGAACTGATAAGGGACTTGTACAAATTACCAGTTTGTTTGGAGACGAGTGCTCTTTGCTATATCAAAAGAGGGCTTAGTTTAAGTGAATTTTCATTATAAAGAACATTGTTTTGAATTTTCAAACGTGTGTGTGAAATTTGTATCTGTGAATTTTTGGGAGGAGTGTACCAGAGAGCCCGACAGAAAAGAAAGAAAGAAAGAAAGAAAGATAGAAAGAAAGATAGAAAGAAAGATAGAAAGAAAGAAAGAAAGAAAGAAAGAAAGAAAGAAAGAAAGAAAGAAAGAAAGAAAGAAAGAGAAATATATTTTTCTTTTATGTACGCTGTGAGCATATGCACCAACACACTCCGCAGACTAGGGGCATCTCACAACAATAATAACAATGTCACAACAGAAAAAACATATATATGTTTTTTCTGTTGTCATATTATTGTTATTATTGTTATGAGATGCCCCTAGTCTGCGGAGAGGGGCGGCATACAAATCTAATATTATTATTAGATTATTCTATTCCATTCCATATCCATGTCCACCAAGCAACCAGGCAGAGAACCCCTTGTTAAATTTGTTGAAGCCCACCCTTGGTCCAACCCCCTGCTTCGGCAGGAAACATTATACCATTTCAGACAAATGGCTGTGCAGTCTTTTCTTAAATAATAATAATAATAATTTTATAATAATAAAATAATAATAATAATTAAAAGCCTCCAGTATTGGAGCATTCACAGCTTTTGGGAGCAAGTGACTCCACTGATTAATTGTTCTAACTGCCAGGAAATTTCTGCTTAGTTCTAGGTTGCTTCTCTACTTGATTGTCCTCCATTCATTGCTTCTTGTCCTGTCCTTAAGTGCTTTGGAGAATATGTTTAGAATACCTGCCGGTGTCTTCATCCCCAGCACGTTTTGCGGCAGGGCCAGTGGACACGATCTCCGTCGAAGCCGCCATCTTGGGAATGCCGAGATCTCGTGAGATTTCATGAGATCTCGGCCATCATCAGGAGGCTTTGGCCTGCCTGATGATGAGTCCAGGGCGGAGCCTGCCAGCCCTATAAAAGGGCTGGGCAGGCTCGAAAATCTCCTTTTCGCCCTGGACTCAGCAGCGAACACCCACCCGCCCTCCCTATCTTTCAGTGTGCTACTGAGGGTCGCCGCATGGGGCCGAATAGGAATTTTTGGCGGTCCTGGCATTTGCTACGACCGTTTTTTTCGCCTATTCCACACTGCGGCAATGGATAGGCGGTTAGGGGGTGCTTCGCCCCTGTTTAGGCTAATTGGCTTACCTTTGGTCATTTGGGTAGGCAGGTTAGGGGCGGAAAACTGGGTGATGGTTTAGCAACTGCGTGTTCTCCGTTGGGCATCTTTGGGGATGATTGACAGGTTCTTTCCAAAGGCTTGTGGTGTGAGCGACCTGAGCTATTGGGGGGAACCTGTCTTTGGGTCCCGCCCATTTAATTCCCCTTGTAGGGGTTAGCAGGCGGGACCTCCCACATGCAAGTGCATGGCAGGGTCTCAGGTGAGGGCGTGGTCCCTCACCTGGATTAGCATGGAGCTACGCCCATAAGTTGCCCCGGAAGTTTTTCTGACATCATTTTCCACCCCGGAAGTAATTGTTTGACCCTGCGGGTCCTTGTTAGGGTTATAGTTAATTATTCTAATTTATGCTTATTTATTTAATTAAATTATGCAAATTTGATTAATAAAAATAACCCAGTTTAAATCCAGCTCTTGTGTTGTGTTGTTACTCCGCCTCTTCTGCAAAACAAGTAGTAAATCCACCAAACAAAATTGGGAAAGGAGGGAAAGATAAAGAAACACAGTATGTATAAATATCAATCTAGAAACAACTGCTGGAATTTAAAAATAGCATTAAAATGTAAACAAAGGAAGATCTGTGCAAATCATACAAAAATCCAAGTTGAGTCATTGATTAATTCAGGAAAAATTATTTGATTCAATTTCATTATGTGAATTGGTCCATTAAATCAGTCAGATTTTATTTGGAAAGTAAAGGCACATCAACGCAGCCTGAATTGATTTCGAAGTACTTGATTTGATTCCGTGTGGAAGTTGATTAAATTACCTTCACACTGAGTCTTTAAATTCTCAGCCAGCAGGTATTTCATTCTACATATTCTTCCTAATTGGGGGATGATGATAACCATATGATGCTGAATGTGACACAGGTGTGGGTAAATTTGATAATTTGATAAATTCGAGGGCAAAGATCAAGAGCATTATCTAATTATAATCCTGGTGTGTAAAAGACTGTGATTTATACAATGAGATAAATAAATGATTTTTTTTAAAAAAATCAGAATTAATGAATGAAACAAAAGAACAATGTTTATATGCTTACAGAACTAGAAATAAAAAGGTGGAATGGGATAACTTGTCACAGCCAACTCACCATTGGCTAGCTAGCTGCAGGACAATTTAACAATTCTATTTAATAAAAATCTTAAGGATACAAGCAACAAGCTACAGTCATACAGTCATAAGTGGGAGGAAAGAGGTGATAGGAATGATGAGAAAAACTAGTAGTAATAGTAGTGCAGACTTAGTAAATAGTTTGTCAGTGTTGAGGGAATTATTTGTTTAGCAGAGTGATGGCGTTTGGGGAAAAAACTGTTCTTGTGTCTAGTTGTCTTGGTGTGTAGTGCTCTGTAGCGATGTTTTGAGGGTAGGAGTTGAAACAGTTTGTGTCCAGATTGCGAGGGGTCAGTAAATATTTCCACAGTCCTCCTTTTGACTCATAGAGTATACAGGTCTTCAATGGAAGGCAGGTTAGCAGCAATTGTTTTTTCTGTAATTCTGATTATTCTCTGAAGTCTATGTTTGTCTTGTTGGGTTGCAGAACCAAACCAGATAGTTATAGAGGCACAGATGACAGACTCAATGATTTCTCTGTAGAACTGTATCAGCAGCTTTTTGGGCAGTTTGAGCTTCTTGAGTTGTCGCAGAAAGAACATTTTTCTTTGAGTTTTTTTGATGATGTTATTGGTGTTAGGTGACTATTTTAGGTCTTGAGATATGATAGAACCAGTGATGGGCTCCTACCGGTATGGTCAGGTACGCAGAACCGGTAGTAAAATTTAGGTCAGCTATGCAGAACTGGTAGAAAAATATTGATTTTTTCCCCTTTTTTCCCCTCTGGGTATGTTTTTCCTATCACAGTAAATGACGTTGAGTGTGTATAATTTTAGAAGAGCTGTGCGTGTGTGTTTGTGTATATGTGTACATACACATTCAGTTTATATAGTATATAAAGCGTTCTGTCGAGTTCTCTGGTACAATCCTCCCAAAAATGCAGAGATACAATTTCAGACACACACAAAACAATGTTCTTTATACCGAAAAATGCAAATAAACGAAGCCCTCTTTTTGTATAGCAAAGAGCACTTGTCTCCAAACAAATTAGTAATTTGTACAAGTCCCTTATCAGTTCTGTGATACTTAGCTTGCAGCTGTGAGGTAATTCACAGTCCTTATTCTTTCACAAAGTGAAACACACTTTGCTCTGGTTTAGTTTCAAAGCGGGGAAAAATCAGCAAACAAAGATCAAAGTCAGCAAAGCAGGCATGAAACACAACAATCAGATAATCCTCCACAATGGCCAAACCCACAGTCTGCTATTTATAGCAGCTTCACTAGTTACCACAGCCCCACCCAACCACAGGTGGCCTCATTTTCTTTGATAATAATCTCTCAGTTGTTGTTGCCTATGCATGGCTCTCCGCATGTGTGGCTGTATCATTAACTCTTTTTCTGAATCCAAGGAGGAGATAGATAATTGATCTGCTTCTGAGCTGTCTGCCACACTCTTCTCTTCCCTGTCACTCATGTCTTCTTGGTCAGAGGAGCCCTCATCATCAGATTCCACCGGGGGCAAAACAGGCCTGCAGCATGTGGATGTCTCCCCCACATCCACAGTCCTTGGGGCAGGAGCTGGGCCAGAGCTAACCATAACAATAATGTATATTTTTGTGTGTCTCTGCGTAATATGAATGTACACATATGGCATATATACATAGAATTAAATAGTATGTTTTGGAAGTTGATTCAACATTGGTGAGTAATAGTAAATAGATAGGGAAATTGCATCTCTTTGAGGCAAGGAGAGGACAGGCACCCTAACCCTAACCCTTGATGTGAGTGATGTCAAGTTGGCCAATTGTAAGCCAGTCACATGACCTTTAAGCCACTCCCACCTGGTCATATGGCTGGCAAGCCACACCCACAAAATAAGCCACACCCACAGTGTGGTAGTAAAAATGTTTGTAGCCCTCCACTGGATAGAACCTAGAAATTTGAAGGTCTCTACATGGCCTAGTCAGCCTCTTGCATCACAGTGGAGAAAGGGGGCATTTTTGCCCTCTCTGGGCTTGGGAGGCTTTCATTGAGCCAACAGGAGGGCGAAAATGGCCTCCTCAGGCTCCAGAGGCCCTCCGGAAGTTTTCCCCGAACTTCCGTAGGCCCATTTTGTTGCCCTCTCCAAACCTCTATGTGCGCCCTGCACTTATCTACATCCAAAATGGCCTGTGTGATGACTACTGGTAGGGGAGGGAAGGATTGGGTGAGGTCAACCAGAAATGGGATTTGACTGTTCTCCAAACTGCACAGAATCTTACCTAACGGGTTCTTCTGAACCCCTTCAAACCTTCAGCAGCCCACCTCTGGGTTGGATTAAAAAGACCACCAATGTCTCAATCAGGTCATTCTGTTACACACTTTGTGAATTAAAAAATAAAATGAAAAAATTAAAGTATCTTTTTAAAAGGCTGCGTCACACAAATATGTATTATTTCTTTTGGTAATGATACCATTTATATGCTTGTTTTAACCTTTGTAGGTAACTCCTCCAAGAGTTAATTTGATGGCTGAGGCTGCAATTAAATAAATAAATACGTGTCAGCGTTGCAGTATGATTTTGCACAAAATCCTGCGTGAAAACATTTTACAAGAACATCTTAACATAAATTAGGAACATCTTACAAGAGCAGCCAAATGTCATTGGTTTTTAAGGGGAAATGATGAAAACTGGTGAGACTGTAATGCTCTTATATGCATGATTTTGGAATGCTAAAAGCTTTTAACATGTGGTGATCTCATAATCTTTTGCCTCATGCAAATAAATCCAAACTTCTGAAAAGATTGGTGACCCTAGTCATTTAAATTAAAAACAGGATGGAAGAATATATAGGTAGCATAGCTGATACATAAACATCTTAGTAGAACATTATTGGGAGCTTTAAGTATCTATTATGAATGAAATGATTGTAAACTATGATTTGTAATTTACCAATCACCCCCCCCTTTTTTTAAAGTCAAAAATAATGCAAATGTTGTTGTTGTTTTTTTAAAAAAGTGGATGTGGGAGTAAAATGCCTCTATTTCTTTACAAAACTGATGATCTATTTATTTATTTAATTCAATCTTTATCTCACTATAACCTTGCGATGTTTAGGCGTTATGCCACAATAAAACAAATCAACAAATGAAAATGACCCAAACTACAAAAACAAAAGTAAAGTGGGGTGGGTGGGTGGGTGAGGAACAAGAGATGGAAGTGATATTATTGACAAGATTGTTTGGGGGAAAAAAAATCCTGGTTTTCATGATGTCCTAAAAAGGAGGTAGTTTGACCTAGATTAATAGATGCCCAGAGTACTGATTTGACCAACCATGATAGTAATAACAATTGCATTAGACTTATATACCGCTTCACAGTCCTTTACAGCCCTCTCTAAGCAGTTTACAGTGTCAGCGTATGACCTCCAACAAACTGGGTCCTTTGTTTTACCAAACTCACAAGGATGGAAGGCTGAGTCAATCTTGTGTCATTCTAGAATTCATCTATATTGTTCCTATGATGCATTTCTTGGGAGTATTACTTTGCTCTCTCTAGTAAAATGGTTTTTGCACTATGATGGCCTGTAGTGTTCTTATTTACTCTGCATGAAACAAGGGAGAGGAGGGAAGGAAGGAAAGAAGGAAGGAAGGAAGGAAGGAAGGAAGGAAGGAAGGAAGGAAGGAAGGAAGGATGGATGTTTACAATTGTCTTGGTGCACAGATTCAATGTTAAGATATTCATGACTGGGAGAGCCAAGGTTAGCCAACGAATAGGCATAGCAGCCAAATCAGCCAATGAGAGCTAAGCACTTCTGAGTCTGTGCAGAGAATTGAAACTGGAATTTAAGCTTAAAACTGCCTGTGGCTTAATCCATTCTGCTCTCTTGTTCACTCTGTGCTTGTCTGCTGCTGAAATGAAACTAACTGTTCTCTGCTACCTGCTTGAAGAAGGATCTATAATGGTATTGTAAAATTTACTTCATTTATATTCTTGTATATACAGAAGTTAATGAATCCAACTGAATCAGTCATCTACATGTGCTTCTGGTTTTGATTTTTGCAACTAACTTTAATATTTAATATCTTCCCGTTTATTTAATATAGTATGATAGGGATTTTTAAAAGGGGTTTTATTATATGATAGATTTCTTAAAATTTTATAAGCTGTGACTTGGGCAGCTATATAACTTTGTTTAATAAATAAATACCATACCACCAACCAGATGTTCAATCCTGGAAGGTCACAGATATCTCTGCCATGCCCTATCCATCATTCTTAGAGGACTACACTTCTATTATTATTATTATTATTATTATTATTATTATTATTATTATTTATTATTATTATTATTATTATTATTATTATTATTATTATTATTATTATTTAGATTTGTATGCCGCCCCTCTCTGTAGACTTGGGGCAGCTCACAACAAATCTAATCACCCTTCTAATTATTTGGACTGGTGCCCATAGCAATTGCATACTTCCTATTAAACCGCCTTCTACCGCACGAATCCCAGCGGCCGATAAGGTCCCACAATGTCATTTGGCGGGCCCCAGGGGAAGAGCCTTCTCTGTGACGGCCACGGCCCTCTGGAATCAACTCCCTCCCAGAGATTAGAATGGCCCCCACCCTCCTTGTCTTTCGTAAATTACTCAAGACCCACCTTTATCACCACGCATGGGGGAATTGAGACATCCTCCCCCAGGCTTCTATATTTTATGTTTGGTATGTATGTGTTGTATGGTTTTAATTGCTGGGGTTTTAGATATGTTTTATTTTTTAATATATTGTTTCTATTGTTGTTGTGAGCTGCCCCGAGTCTTCGGAGGGGGCTGCATACAAATCTAATTAATAATAATAATAATAATCATCATCATCATCATCTTAGGAAGCCATTGGATCTGAAGGTGATCTTGGTGCCTTAACTTCTGTTGTGAGTTTATATGGGATGTTTAGCATTGGGTTCATGGGGGGGGGGATGATCCATGCACATAAAATAGTCTTTATCTTCCAAAACAGAGTAAAGAGTTTCCCCATCTTGGCAATTTCCAAATGTTTGGACGTCTGTCCCAAAATTCTCAGCAATAACCAGCACTGGTTAGATATTTCTGGTAGGTGAAGTCTATAAATGTAGAAGTTTTCAACGTTCAGAAACAATGATTTAGAATGTTATGAGTATTAAAATTCAGATCTAAGACTACTTAATACAGGGGTATGTATTTTTTGACTACCGTGGCGTGGTGGGCATGGTGAGGCATGGTAGATGTGGCTTGGTGGACACAGCAGGGGAAGGGCACTGCAAAATCTCCATTCCCTCCCCACTCCTGCCCATTTCCTACTGATCAGCTGAGACTTGAGAGGCAGAGAATAGCTGGGGGCAGGATCAGTCGGAGGTGGTATTTACCAGTTCATCAAACTACTCAACATTTCCACTACCAGTTCTCCAGAACTGGTCAGAACCTGCTGAATCCCACCTCTGGGGTATCAAACTCAAGACCCGTGGGCAGGATCTGGCCCATGGGGCCGCCATGGAAACATCGAAAGACTGGCCCACAGTGCCTCTGCCAGTGAAAATGGAGCTCAAGAGGGCCTCACGCAGTCCTCCCAAGCTCCATTTTTGCCGGCAAAGTTTTCCAGGAGAACGTCACAGATGAAAGTGAAGCTCAGGCCAAAGTCTCTAACTCAAAACGACGGCTTCGGCCTGACACCTAGCAGAGCACTTGGGCCACCACTGGCACCCTCAAAATGAGTGGCATCGAGTTGACCACACCCATCATTAGCACCCTTAGAGAGCCTCACTGGGACAATGGTTAGAGTGCAGTACGGGAAGCTACTTCTGCTGATCACTGGCTGCCAGCAGTTTGGTAGATCGAATCTCAGTAGGCTCAAGGTTGACTCAGCCTTCCATCCTTCCAAGGTAAAATGAGGACCCAGATTGGGGGCAATGTGCTTACTCTCTGTAAACCGCTTAGAGAGGGCTGTAAAGCATTGTGAAGCGGTATATAAATCTAAATACTATTGCTATTGCTATCATGGCCACACCCATCCTGCCTCCCCCACTCCCCCAATGTCAAACAGATCCCTGATGCAGCCCTCAGTGAAATTGAGTTTGACATCCATAGTTCCCTCTAAGCTGAGCAGTGAGCAATCGCTCACTTAAAAATCATTATCAACTCAGAGTTTTCCAAACCTGCCCAGAAGCCGAGAGGGAAAGAGTGAGAGGGAAGGAGAGAGAAAGGAAGAGAGGAAGAGAGAGAAACAGATAGAAAAAAGAGAGGAAGGAAAAGAGAAAGAAAAAGAATGGGAGTAAGGAAGAGAGAAAGAAAATCAAAATCTAGTTTGAAACTAGCTCAACTATTTAAGTGGCATTTTGATATTGATAGAGTTGCCCTATTATGAGCTCACTGTTATAGACACACAGTACAGTATTTTATTTTGAAATTCTCTGAGGCAAAACAGGGTGGGTTTTTTATTTGTCTGTCTATCTATCTATCTATCTATCTATCTATCTATCTATCTATCTATCTATCTATCTATCTATCTATCTATCTATCTATCTATCTATCTATTATTTCTGTGCCGCCCAGTCCCAAAGGGACTGCTGCTCAGACACTATATTTTTCCGCCCACCCCCCCAAAAAAATTAGAGGGAACACTGTTGACATCCCCGAGTTAATACCTCTTTTCTAGGAGCTTAAGTCTGGATAGGAAATAATTCTTCTGCCAATCTTTGACTTTATGTAAGAAAGTTTCAGGAACTTTTCACAATAAGTCACTCTTTAGTCTTTGGCACAATTTTTTTTTTGTTTCCTTTCACTTTCTGTAGCCATTAAAAAAAAAACCCACAGGAGTTTATTCTTGCTATCTCCAGCTGTTAGAATGAGAAGTGGGAGAAATCAAATCTGTAAACCTAAAAGTGAAAGTGACATTAAAAACCTGTTAAGATGCTTCCTGCTGATTGGAAGTCCAGCCTTTCTGATCTTCAAGATGAAATACAAGCTCCCTCAATCTTTTTATCTCTTCCTTCCCAGAAGTCTCAAACCAATTTAGCAGCTGCCTAATGGGATCCCCTCTGCCCTCTCTGTGATTTTTCCCTTTATATAAAAAAAAACTTTCCTAAAAATAATAATAAAAAATAGTAATCAAATGGTTTCCTTCCCCTGAAGACTGCTTGATGAGATAATGATGTGGAGGTACAAAGAGTCGGGGGAAAGAATATTCCTGCTTTATACTGTGATTATTAGAGTAGGAGCTTTATCTCATCAAGGTTGCCAATGCTTTTTTCAAAAGAAAGAAAGAAGATTTCAAGACCATTAAAAATATTCAACCCTGATTCATAAGTTTTTATAACATGCATAGCACCTCCACCACCTTTACTGTGGAACCCGCACTGCATATCGGACATTAATACAATTGAATGAGTCCAGAGATATTTCACGAGAAGAGTTCTCTGTTCCTCAGCTCGCAACAGAATACCTTATGCCACCAGACTTGAAATTCTGGGCCTAGAAAATTTAGAACTACAGCACCTTCGATCTGAGTTAAGTGTAGCACACAAAACTATCTGCTACAATGTCCTACCTTTCAATGACTACTCCAGCTTGAACCAAAACAATACATGAGCACACAATAGATACAAACTTAAAGCTAACCTCTCAGTAGGCTCAAGTTTGATTCAGCCTTCCATCCCTCCAAGGTCGGTAAAATGAGGACTCAGATTGTTGGGGGTGTTAAATCCTATGTAAATAGTTGAATCTTGTACAAACGCTGTCTCCGGGCAGATAATGTAAATAATAAGAGGTCGCATCTGATTGGTTCAGACGCATGACAGTTCCTTTTGGCGTGAGCCGCAAAAGTATAAATAGAGCGGCTTTTCTCATTGACAGCAGACGCGTTCCCTGCTGAATGTCACTTGCCAAAAAGAGCTAAATAAAGGAACCGTCTTTTGAACCTGCCTGTCTCAGTATTCTTCACTGGCGACGACGGACGGAGAAACCACGCGTGCAAGATGAACAACCTTCAAATCGGCCAGGCTCCTGAATACTTCGATCCGGAGAAGTCATCCTGGGACGCCTACATGGCAAAATTCGAAATCTTCCTCGAAGCCGCCGGGATGAGGGACGCCGACCAAAAGCGGGCAATTTTCTTAAACTACTGTGGCCCGGAAATCTTTGACCTCGCACAGACTCTAACCGACCCGCTGCCAGCAAAATCCGTTCCATGGGACGACCTACAAGCAAGGCTCGCTAACCACTTCAAACCCACAAAACCAGCCGTCGTGTTCAGGCACCAGTTCTCTAGAATGACACAACTCGACTCTGAGTCCATTAACCAATTCGCCACGCGACTTCGAACGGTGCTGTCAAAAGGCAAGTTTGACAGCCTGGAAGCTCGCCTCACCGATGCCCTCATCTTCGGAATGAGAAATGCCACAGTCCGCAACAAGCTCCTCACCGAAGACGAGCCTACTCTCTAGGCGGTAATCAAGTTGGCACAAACTGCCGAGGTCGCCGACGCTGCCGCCAAAGAGCTAAAAGAACATGACAAGAGAGAAACCATTTACAAAATCGTCTCTTCAGCTTCCCGCGCCGAGGCCCCAGACGACCTCAGCCCACTTGCCATCTCCGAGGACAACTGTCTCCTACTGCAGAGTGACCAATCGAGACAACCCAGATACCCTTGCCCCACTGCTCCTTGCTCCGGCTGCCGAGGGAACCATCCGCGCTAACGCTGCCCCTTCCGGGACGCCATCTGCCGCCGCTGCAACCGATGTGGCCACATCGCCGAGGCCTGCAGAGCCCCTCTGCCCGAGGAATCCTTCTCCACTCCTCGTCCTCCTCGATTTTCCAACCAGACAACCCAACCGCGAGACAACAGATTCCCCCGAGGTTCCAGCCGCAGAAACTACCCAACCGCTAACCGCAACTACACAAGAGGTAACGAACAATTTTCTGTAAATAGCACAACAACAAAAAATGGGAGCAAAATCGTAATCTCGCTGCTCCTAAACAACAGACCATGCAATCTGGAACTGGACACGGGGTCTAAATATACTATTATGCCATGGGAAAAACTTAAGATGTACATGCCTAACCTCTTAAAATCTGATCTATTGCAAACTACATTGGTAATTAGAGATTTTCAAGGGAATGTCATACCTGTGTTAGGAAAAGTACATGTACCTGTTGACTTTAAAAATGTTAAATGTCTCCTTCCTATGGTTGTGGTTGCAGGGGCTAAACACTCTCTTCTAGGATTAACTTGGATGGACCCATTGGGTATTGAAATTTCGGGTATCTGTACTGTTAACTCTGATAACATTCCCAATTTCTTACAGGAATTTCCAGAGGTTTTTAGCCCCACCTTGGGAACTTATAAAGGGCCCCCTATATCGTTTTCTATTGACCCTAATGTCCCCCCCGGTCAGACTCAAGCCCCGAAGGGTGCCTTTACCTCTTCTCCCAAAGCTTGACCTACAGCTTGATAAACTCATAGCCCAGGGCATCCTGGTCCCCGTAGAACAAGGGCCTTGGGAAACGCCAATAGTCACACCTCTAAAACCAGATGGCTCCTTAAGAGTCTGTGCGGACTATAAATCCACACTCAACAAAGCCCTCCAACATCACCCATACCCCATTCCAGTGGTGCAACAAATCCTTCACTCCCTGGGGGAAGGGAGGGTATTTGCAAAAATCGACCTCGCACAGGCATACCAACAACTCCCAGTTGATAAACCAACATCTCTAGCACAGACTATCGTTCCCCACAGGGGTGCCTTTAAATGCACCAGACTACAATTTGGGGTAAGCATAGCCCCTGGGATTTTTCAGAGCATAATGGAACGTTTATTGACCGGGGTTAAGGGGACTATCCCCTACTTTGATGATATATTAATTTGTGGTGAAAACCAAGCGCAACTAAACCAAAGAATAAGAGAGGTTCTGCATAGGCTGCAATCTAAGGGCCTGAGGATCAAACCTGACAAATGCGTGTGGGGAACTGAAAGTGTAGAATTCTTAGGATATAGAATAGATGGGAATGGTATCCACCCCACTACCGAAAAGTTAAAAGCTATCAGAGAAGCGCCAGAACCAAAAAATAAAACAGAGTTACAGGATTTTCTAGGCCTTCTTAATTTTTACTCTATCTTTTTGAAACAGAAGGCAACGGCAGCAGAACCCCTACACCGGCTGCTTCAGAAGGGAATTCCCTGGACCTGGGGCAAAACTGAGCACGAAGCCTTTTTTCAAATTAAATAATTATTAACCTCCAAAAGCGTTGTGGTTCAATATAGTACATTACTACCCACCAGGCTTACGTGCGACGCATCACCTTATGGGGTAGGTGGGGTATTGGCACATGTTCTGCCTAATAATACTGAAGCCCCAATCGCTTTCTTTTCCAGAACAATGACCAGCACTGAAAGAAATTATAGCCAACTAGATAAGGAGGCTTTAGCCTTAGTGGCTGGTGTAAAAAAGTTCCATAACTATCTGTTTGGAAGGAGGTTTGAATTGATCACTGACCACAAGCCTTTATTGGGCCTTCTGGCTTCTAACAAGCCAACACCTCCATTTATGTCCCCCAGACTAATTAGGTGGGCCTTATTTCTTTCAGGATACCAGTATGAACTCATTCACAAAGGGGGCAAAACCATCAACCACGCTGATGGCCTAAGTAGGTGCCCTATGTCAGACTTAGTTGAAGACCCAGCCCCATCTGAGGATGTGTTAATAATAGATGTTGAGGAGAATTCAATAACAACAGCAAAGGAGGTGGCTGTGCACACCCAGCAAGACCCAACTCTACAAAAAGTTATAAATTGTGTACTAAAGAGATGGCACGGAGACCCCGAGGAGGCAAAATTAAGTGAGTTTAAAACCAAAAGGTTAGAATTGTCATATATTAAGGGTTGTCTATTGTGGGGTGATAGAGTAATCATTCCTGAAAGCCTGAAGACTAAAGTACTCACTATGTTACATGTAGGCCATCCTGGTATTGTCAGAATGAAGAGTTTAGCCCGGGGGCACTTGTGGTGGCCAGGTCTGGATACAGACATTGAACGGTGGATAGCCAAGTGTGACCCATGCCAGGAGTCACGACCTAATCCCCCCAAAACAGCTCCAGTAGAGTGGGAAAAGCCTGCTGGGCCTTGGTCCAGGATACACATTGATTTCGCAGGCCCAATAGGGTCTCAGTATTTTCTGATTGTGGTAGATGCTTTCTCCAAATGGGTTGAGATAATTGCAATGAGTAATATAACCACTTGTGCTACCATAAGGGTTTTGCACCATTTGTTTGCCACTCATGGCTGTCCTGACATCTTGGTGTCAGACAATGGGCCCCAATTGACAGCCAGGCAATTTGAAATATTCCTTAGTAACTTGGGGGTCAGACACGCACTCACATCACCTTACTCGCCATGGGTTAATGGTCTGGCAGAACGGTACGTAAGGGTGGCCAAAGAAGCATTGCGCAGAGCAGGCCCTTGAGAAGTACAGCAACATTTGGACCAATTCTTATTAGTACAGCATATTACACCCAATTCCCTTACACACAAGAGTCCTGCAGAAATCCTAATGGGTAGAAAACTCAGATCCCCTCTGGACAGGTTACACCCACGATATTGTAATAATAAATGTCTTGATTATATGTCTGTAACTCCTGAAAGGAATTTGTACCTGGGACAAAATGTTTTCGCTAAAAATTTTGATGGGGGGTTAAACTGTATTAAGGGAAAGATTGTACAGCAAACTGCTCCCAAAACTTACTATGTACAACTAGAGGATGGCCGCATGTGGAAGCGGCACATTGACCACTTGAGAGGACGCATTAGATCCTCCCATGATCAAACCGCTAATGCAAACTCTTTCCCCTATCAGACTTTTACACACAACCCGATTTGTTGGATTTACAAATGGACTTACCAAGCCAGGAAAGGTCCTCCAGCGACGCCAAGCCATCTTCGTCCTCAGAGGTCGGTGTGCCTGCCCACTCAACTCAGCGGGCTGGAGCTCAAACTCGGCCCCAGCCGCACTATGGAGGTACAGGCGAACTGACCTCCACCGTCGAAAGTGAGGACTCAAATGATCTGCGCAGGTCGGAAAGAGCCTTGCGTAGACCAAGCAGATTGGAGGACTATATCACATGGTTGACTGATTGACATGTTCCAGACTAAGGAGGGAGGGGTGTTAAATCCTATGTAAATAGTTGAATCTTGTACAAATGCTGTCTCCGGGCAGATAATGTAAATAATAAGAGGTCGCGTCTGATTGGTTCAGACGCATGACAGTTCCTTTTGGCGCGAGCCGCAAAAGTATAAATAGAGCGGCTTTTCTCATTGACAGCAGACGCGTTCCCTGCTGAATGTCACTTGCCAAAAAGAGCTAAATAAAGGAACCGTCTTTTGAACCTGCCTGTCTCAGTATTCTTCAGGGGGCAATATGTTTACTCTTTGTAAACTGCTTAGAGAGGGCTGTAAAGCACTGCGAAGTGGTATATAAGTCTAAATGCTATTGCTATAAGTGGGAGAAGATAGGTGAGATCCCCAAAACTGAACACAGTATTCCAAATACGGTCTCACCAGTGGTCTATACAGATTTTTTATTTTACAGTGTTCCCTCGATTTTCGCAGGTTCGAACTTCGCGAAAAGTCTATACCATGGTTTTTCAAAAATATTAATTAAAAAATACTTTGCGGTTGTTTTTCCATATACCATGGTTTTTCCCACCCAATGATGTCAGATGTCATCACCAAACTTTCGTCCGCCTTTAATAAATATTTTTTTAAATAAACTTTAATAAATAAACATGGTGAGTAATAATCTAAACGGTTACTAAGGGAATGGGAAAATGCAATTTAGGGGTTTAAAGTGTTAAGGGAAGGCTTGTGATACTGTTCATAGCCAAAAACACTGTATTTACTTCTGTATCTCTACTTCGTGGAAATTCGACTTTCGCGGGCAGTCTTGGAACGCATCCCCCGCGAAAACTGAGGGAACACTGTATTATTTTTATATAAATAAAAAATAAATAGTTGTAAGTCTCCTCTAGGTTACATGGTGGCATATGAGTTTAATCAATAAAATAAATGAAGTGAATGTTGGGAAAGAAAGCCATGAAAATTCCAAGTTTTCTCCTCCCAGCTTTTCAAAATGGCTACTGGTGTAAGTTACACCCAGTTCTCAGCAGATGGTGCTGTACAGCAATCCTTTCAGATCATACTTCCTTGAGACTTTGTGGAAAACACTTTCTTCTAATGTGCTGTGGTTCTTGTTTCCCTGAGTTTTTGACCAATGCCTGTTAACAACACCAAGAGATCAAAGGTGATCTAATGGACCTCTGCGATCATATCACAAGCAACTGTGTTCTTTTCGCCGACAATGTAAAACT
This sequence comes from Erythrolamprus reginae, assembly GCF_031021105.1. NCBI lineage: Eukaryota > Metazoa > Chordata > Lepidosauria > Squamata > Dipsadidae > Erythrolamprus > Erythrolamprus reginae. The sequence continues at coordinate 410,018,657 of NC_091950.1, forward strand.
ATTCAACACCACGGACAACACATCTACTCTCCAAAAAGACCTCGACTTTGTCTCAGATTGGTCTAACACCTGGCAACTTCAAATATCAACCAACAAATGCTCCACCCTCCACATCAGCAAAAAGAATCCAAATCTCATATATAAACTGAATAAACAAAATCTCACAGCCAACTCCCACTCAGTAAAAGACCTTGGAATACTAATATCAAATGACCTAAGTGCTGAAGCCCACTGCAACAATATTGCCAAAAAGGCTTCTAGAGTTGTTAACCTGATCCTATGCAGCTTCTGCTCCGGCAATCTCACACTACTCACCAGAGCCTACAAAACTTTTGCCAGACCAATCCTTGAATACAGTTCATCTGTCTGGAACCCATACCACATCTTGGACATCAACACCCTAGAAAATGTCCAAAGATACTTCACCAGAAGAGCTCTTCACTCCTCCATTCGAAACAGAATGCCCTACGAAAGCAGACTATCAATCCTAGGTCTAGAAAGCTTAGAACTACGATGCCTAAAACATGATCTAAGTATTGCCCACAAAATCATAAACTGCAACGTCCTGCCTGTCAATGATTACTTCAGCTTCAACCGCAACAACACAAGAGCACGCAACAAATTCAAACTTAATATTAATCGCTCCTAGCTTGAGTGTAAAAAATATGACTTTAGCAATCGAGTTGTCGAAGCATGGAACTCATTACCGGACTCAGTAGTGTCAACCCCTAACTCCCAACATTTCTCCCTTAGACTATCCACGATTGACCTCTCCAGGTTCATAAGAGGTCACTAAGGGGCGTACATAAGTGCACTAGTATGCCTTTCGTCCCCTGTCCAATTGTCTCTCCTTGTCTCATATATCATATATCTTTTCTTCCTTTCATATATCATCTCCTCTACTTTTATATCTTTTCTTTATATATACTTTATGTCTATCCTCTTTATAGAAACATGGAAACATAGAAGTCTGACGGCAGAAAAAGACCTCATGGTCCATCTAGTCTGCCCTTATACTATTTTCTGTATTTTATCTTAGGATGGATATATGTTTATCCCAGGCATGTTTAAATTCAGTTACTGTGGATTTATCAACCACGTCTGCTGGAAGTTTGTTCCAAGGATCTACTATTCTTTCAGTAAAATAATATTTTCTCATGTTGCTTTTGATCTTTCCCCCAACTAACTTCAGATTGTGTCCCCTTGTCCTTGTGTTCACTTTCCTATTAAAAACACTTCCCTCCTGGACCTTATTTAACCCTTTAATATATTTAAATGTTTCGATCATGTCCCCCCTTTTCCTTCTGTCCTCCAGACTATACAGATTGAGTTCATGAAGTCTTTCCTGATACATTTTATGCTTAAGACCTTCCACCATTCTTGTAGCCCGTCTTTGGACCCGTTCAATTTTGTCAATATCTTTTTATAGGTGAGGTCTCCAGAACTGAACACAGTATTCCAAATGTGGTCTCACCAACATTCTATATAGCGGGATCATAATCTCCCTCTTCCTGCTTGTTATACCTCTAGCTATGCAGCCAAGCATCCTACTTGCTTTCCCTACCGCCTGACTGCACTGTTCACCCATCTTCAATGTGTATTGTGTATTGGACAAAATAAATAAGTAAGTAAGTAAGTAAGTAAGTAAGTAAGTAAGTAAGTAAGTAAGTAAGTAAGTAAGTAAATAAATAAATAAAATGAAATAAATCTTTGATCTTTGAGAAGATTTTGACTAATAATGATGCTGAGCTTGAAATTGATGACCAGTTTGGTATAATGGTTAAGGGATAGAAACCGGAGGACCATGACTTCTAATCCCATCTTCATCACAGAACCAGCTGAGTGACTCTGGGCCAGTCACTTTCTTCCAGCCATAAGAAAGGGGCAAGGGAAAATCATGAGCCTTGGTGGCACAGTGGTTAGAATGCAGGCTAAGTTCTAAATCCTCTATTGTATTATTCTATGTTCTAGTTGCCAGGAGTGAAGACTGACCTGAAGGTACCAAACAAATAATACAATGACATTACAAATGAGCAAATTGGAGAAAACGCTGCGGTCACTGTTCCAAAGTCTACAAAACTACGGTAAATCAAAGACATGATGGTAAGTCACATGACCATCAAGAATCTTGTCTGCAATCCAACAAGCCTTAATATTACTTAACAGAAGCCAAACTTAATTATGGGTTAATGTATCATTTTCATGTCTACCTGTTTTGGCAAAGCCCTGCAGCATTGCAGATGGATATTTATTGCCTCATCTAAATTACCGCTGCTTTTTCCAAGAAAAATAAAAAAGCTTTAAAACTCTTTTTTTTTCTATAACCACATGCAAAATGATTTTATTACAGAACAGTTGCTATTCTTCAGCAAAGAAATCAACTAAAAACAAGCCATATTGTTCTTTCTTTCATCTTAGACCAGGAAGACAAAGAATACAAGTGTGACAGTGTTTAATATTCAATAGAAACAGTTAACAATACTTGCCTCAGGACCAATAATAATAACAAATAAATATTATTTGCCTCGGGATGAATAATATTTTAATGAACAGAGTGAAAATCCCACCATGTTACCAAATCGGATTCCCAAAAATAAATGCAGGCATATATTAATGTATCTAATTTGCTGAATAACAGAACTTTATTGATGCTCATAAGGAACCCATCAAAGATCCTTAAATTTTTCTAAACGACAGAGATTTGCCAATTAAGGAGAAAATTACCAAGTCTGATGGGGCTCATTTTGACTGTACTTAGTCACAAGCTGGTGCACAGGTAGGTATGAGAAGAATTTCACACTACCTTGTGAATTTAAGATTGAGAAAAAAGGATTACCTATCAGGCACAAAAAATCAGGTCTGCAAATGAAGGTTTACTGTATTTTTTCAGAGTATAAGACACACCTCTCTCCACACCCTAAAAGAGGGTAAAAATTGAGTGCATCTTATACACCAATTGTAGCCCCTCCCAGCCTCTGGAAACGAAGGTTTTATCGGCTGAAAAAAGCCTCTGGAATGGAGGTTTCACAGGCTGGAAAAATGGAGATTTTATAGGCTAAAAAAAGCCTTGGAAACAGAGGTTTCACAGACTGGAAAAATGGCTATGAAACTGAAGTTTTACAGGCTGAAAAAGCAAGGCACAGAATTCACAACCAATGGCTATGAAACTGAAGTTTTATGGGCTGAAAAAGCAAGGCACAGAATTCACAGCCAACCTGTTGCTAATTGAAGTTGATTGAGGGTATTTGGGGAGGCCATCCACCTCCCAATCAGCTTTTTTTCTTATTCTCATCCTTCAAAACTAAGGCACGTCCTATAGTCTGAAATATATGATAATTAAACTGGTCTATTGCTAGTCAGGCCTATGTACAGAAAATTCTCAACTAACAACACTTGTTTGGGGATAGATAGATAATGAAATCCAAGGGGAGTTAGATTTAGTTTGCTTGTGGCTACATAGGGATTCCCTCTTTTAATTCTTCCCCCAGGTTCTGCCACTTCTTCTCCTATATCACACAAAATTTAAGTACAGTGGTACCTCATCTTACGAACACCTCTTCTAATGAACTTTTCAAGATATGAACCCGGTGTTTAAGATTTTTTTGCCTCTTCTTCCGAACTATTTTCACCTTACGAACCCAAGCAGCTGCTGCTGGGATGAAGGGGTTTCTTTCCCCCCCTTTTTTTGAAGAAAGAAAAGGGAGGGGCGGCTTGCAGGGGGAAAGACTATGGAGAGAACAGCGTGCTTGCAGAGGCACTGAAAGAGTGTCTTTTGAAGAAAGAAAAGGGAGGGGCTGCTTGGAGGAAAGATTTTGCAGAGAACAACGTGCTTGCAAAGGCACTGAAATGGTGTCTTTTGAAGAAAGAAAAGGGAGGGGCAGCTTGGAGGAAAGATTTTGCAGAGAACAACGTGCTTGCAAAGGCACTGAAACGGTGTCTTTTGAAGAAAGAAAAGGGAGGGGCTGCTTGGAGTAGGAAAATTTTGCCGAGAACAAGGTGCTTGCAAAGGAATTGAAAGGGTGTCTTTTGAAGAAAGAAAAGGGAGGGGCGCCCCACTTGCCTTTCTTCCTTCCCACTCACCCTTTAGCCTAGCCTTGCTTCTTCCACCTGCCCCCTTTAGCTGCTCCTCCCTGCCCTCTGTTCGCCTCCCTTCTAAAGTTTGGGATTTTCCTGAAGGATTTGGACACATTATTTACTTTTACATTGATTCCTATGGGAAACATTGTTTCATCTTATGAACTTTTCACCTTACGAACCTCCTCCTGGAACCAATTAAGTTTGTATCATGAGGTACCACTGTATTCTCTTCTATACAGTAATCGGAAGAAGCATTTGTTGCCTTACACCCCCTCCCACCCACCCTCACACACTTCCATAAAGAAAATGCTCTGGATACAGAACACCCCAGTTGATATGTGATTCCATTCTGTGTTAAGGATGTTTCACCTGTCAAAAGATCCAGCGATGCTCCTGTCAAATTATTGTCACCGGAATTACATGTCACCCTTCAGGACATTACAGTTGATAGAGAATCAGTGACCGTAGGTGTGTGCACATAGGAACCTATGTTGCAATGCCAACCTGCTCTTGCAGTTCCTGTTATCTTACATTAAGGAGGCTGTCAATCAAATCACTACCTAGGGGAAGGCGTCTGAATGGTAAGGCACTGAGAAATGAAACAGTCTAAAAACATATTGGAGAAGGTGAAAAGTTGCAGAAGGAATCATTTGTGCAGTTGCCAAGAGGTAACCAATCTTTGAAATCTGAGCTTTCATTCATTCATTCATTCATTCATTCATCCATCCATCCATCCATTCATTCATTCATTCATTGATTCAAATTCTATGCTGCCTAACTCTCTGGGCATTCTAGGCGGCTCACATCAGAAATATAAAATATCAATAATAATACAAAAATCTTTAAAAAACAGTTAAAAACAGTTTACAATTCACACAATTAGACCCCTGCATACAGTTCATGGCCTGATCTCACTGGTTACCACCATGAGATCAGCGACACCAGGCCTGTTGGAAAAGTTAGGTATTTACAAAGCTAGGGTGGGGCAGGGATGGGCTCCTATAGGAACAGTCAGGGAAGCAGAACTGGTAGAAAAATTTACTATTACTGAACACCCAAAATATACTGTTTAATTCTATCTATATATGCCATATGTGTACATATGTATTACACACAGGCACACAAATTCTATTGGTTTTCCTAAATCAATCTACAATGTTCAACGGGTTAAACCAGAACTATCAAGGAAGGCTGGCTTGATACATTTGGTTGATTTTGCATTGCATTTGGTTGTGATTAATAAACAGTGACTCCGTTGATTTTGAAACAGAGCTGACAAGCCTCGCCCTTGGTCTCTTCAACCTTGAAAGATGGTGTTTAAGGGGTGACTTGATCGAAGTGTATAAAATCATGCATGGGATAGAAAAGGTGGATAGAGAAAGATTCTTTTCTCTATCACACAATGCTAGGATGAGGGGGTATTCCCTAAAGCTCATAGGTAAGAAAGTGAGGACAAATAAAGGGAAATATTTCTTCACCCAGAGGGTCGTTGGTTTATGGAATTCACTTCCAGAAGAGGTCGTGACAGATGTCAGCCTGGATAGCTTCAAGGCAGGATTAGACAGATTAATGGATGCCAAGTGTATCAGTGGTTATTGAAATGGATGTCCATGTGCCGCCTCTATGTTGGTTGAGGCAGGCAGGATTCCCGTGAGTACCATTTGTTGGGGGTCAAGGGAAAAGGAAGATTTTGCCTTCTCTTTCTACTCAAGATCCCCATGTACAATTGGTGGGCCACTGTGTGACACAGAATTTTGGACTCGATTGGGCTTTGGCCTGATTCAGCATGGCTCTTCTTACGTTCTTATATTCTAAGTCACTTTAAATCTGTGTGGGGACAGCTGAGATTTTATGAGAAACGTTCAGCACCATGGAGAGCTTCCTTTACAAAACAGGCCTGCAAAGAGAAAGAGAAAGAGGGAGGGAGAGAGAGATGGAATTATATATTCTACTATGCTATTAGAAAAAAGATGTCAATTAAATTTACCTGCTTATGTTGTATGTGGCAGTATGTAGTTTTAAATTAGGGATAAAGCTTTCAGCCCACACTGGGCATTTGTCATGAATAGAATTAAAACAATAACAGTAACAGTAAACAATAGCAATAGCAATAGCAATAGCAATAGCAATAGCAATAGCAATAGCAATAGCAATAGCAATAGCAATAGCAATAGCAATAACAATAACAATAACAATAGCAATAACAATAACAATAACAATAACAATAACAATAACAATTATTATTATTGCAATAAATTATTATTATTTACAAGAAAATTGCACAGACAAACTACAAACAGAGGCACAATTACGTGGCCCAGATGCTTCATTGGAACCTGTGCCGCAACGATCACCTACCAGTGGTAAGGAACTGGTGGAGTCATAAATCTAAGAAGGTAGTTGAAAACAAGCATGTCAAAATACTTTGGGTCTTTCTGATTCAAACCGACAAAGTTTTGGAACATAATACACCAGATTGTGGGGAAAAATAAAGTGTGGATCATTGATGTAGCTGGGATGGTGTTTGCTGTATATTACTGTTCTTTTATGAATATAATAATAATATAATAGAAAAAAACTGTGGGAAGCCCACCCACCTACCCCCAACTCCCAGAAGAATGAAAAAATTGGAAAACATTAAAAAGGCAGAATAATATATTTCCCTAAAGGAAAAATAGAGAAACATGCTCTTAAAGATAAAAAGCACTCATTGTCTATTTAATACCCCCACAGCAGATATTTTGTGCCCATTAAGAAAGATTGTGCCAGCCTATTCACAAGACAAAATAACTTCAGCTCCAGGGTGATGGGATAAAGGACAGGGCATCGAGTAAAATGGAAACAATACTGGTCCATTTAGAAAGGCAGGCTAGAGACAATAGATAACAGAGTAAAATCAATTACAAATGTCATACAGGATTAGGACTAAAGATGCGATAATTAAAACCCATCCCGAGCTTTTGTGAAACAAGTAAAACCAATCAAATAATAAAAGCACACAAAGCAAGCCTCCAGATTACAAAATGTGGCAAAAACTGTATAAAAGCCCATGTACAAGAAGAAAAAAAACAGTTGTTCAGCTGACCCAGAACCGCCCACTGCCTTTGTGTGGTTCTGTTCACCAATAAATGGATCCTCCTTCCAATAAACATCCAACCAAGGATTTAGGGGTAGTGATTTCTGACAGTCTCAAAATGGGTGAACAGTGCAGCCAGGCAGTAGGGAAAGCAAGTAGGATGCTTGGCTGCATAGCTAGAGGTATAACAAGCAGGAAGAGGGAGATTATGATCCCCTTATATAGAGCGCTGGTGAGACCACATTTGGAATACTGTGTTCAGTTCTGGAGACCTCACCTACAAAAAGATATTGACAAAATTGAACGGGTCCAAAGACGGGCTACAAGAATGGTGGAAGGTCTTAAGCATAAAACGTATCAGGAAAGACTTAATGAACTCAATCTGTATAGTCTGGAGGACAGAAGGAAAAGGGGGGACATGATCGAAACATTTAAATATATTAAAGGGTTAAATAAGGTCCAGGAGGGAAGTGTTTTTAATAGGAAAGTGAATGCAAGAACAAGGGGACACAATCTGAAGTTAGTTGGGAGAAAGGTCAAAAGCAACATGAGAAAATATTATTTTACTGAAAGAGTAGTAGATCCTTGGAACAAACTTCCAGCAGACGTGGTAGATAAATCCACAGTAACTGAATTTAAACATGCCTGGGATAAACATAGATCCATCCTAAGATAAAATACAGAAAATAGTATAAGGACAGACTAGATGGACCAGGAGGTCTTTTTCTGCCGTAAGAATTCTATGTTTCTATGTTTCTAACCTCCATTTTATTTCCACAGACTTTCTCTCAGTGTGGAACTGAACCAGATGGATTTTTCTTCCAACAAAGCTAATAACAAGCACTGATCTGGGAAAAAAAAACCACTTCACAGTTCTTGTTAAAAAGGTGAGACAGAATACAGGCAATGATCAAGCAGAAATCAGAATAAACTGCTTAATCATGTGTATGAGAAATCAAGCCAGTCTTGTATTTTACTGTCAGTAGAAAGTCCTTTAAAAAAAAAAAGAGAGAGAGTATGGACTATTAAACTCAATTATCCTGATGGGTCTTGTGTCATGAGGTGTAAAACTTGTCCAGCCTGGATAATTGGCAAGAGATCAAGTCACAGTTTCCATGTCAGTCATCAGAAATTGACTGCAGAATCTTTGATCAGAGAACTAGCTCTCCGCCTGTTTTGTCTCTTTTGTTACTCTACAATGCTAAAAAGCTAGAAAAAGGAGAAAATAAAGTGCTCACATTCAAATTATATATATATAATTTCACTATATTCACTAATATATATATATATTCACTATATTTACAGCAGCACGAAGCTTATAACTTGAGCCTGATGATGGTGAATGTGATTTCACCGAAACGTCGCATAGACACTCAAAATATTACACGGGGCAAAACCCGAACTCAGAACAATCTACATATATATATATGTAGATTGTTCTGAGTTCGGGTTTTGCCCCGTGTAATATTTTGAGTGTCTATGCGACATTTCGGTGAAATCACATTCACCATCATCAGGCTGAAGTTGTAAGCTTCATGCTGCTGTATATATAGTTTGTTTGCAACTGCCATTTGTTCCTTATAAATAGTGGTGGGGGTGGAGATTTGGTTTGCATGTAGCAAGTAGATTGGGTGTCTATGTTTTAGTGATTTGATTGGTTGGTGGAATCACATTTAGTGGAAGGATTGACGTGATGATTATGATATGATTTTTTGTTTAGGGCTGGTTTCCAAATTTCTGGTAGGCGGGACGTGTCATCACGTTTATTCATGCTGAGGGGGTGTTTTTCTATCTCTATGGCTTCCATGATTATTCTTTTATATACGTGTTCTGTTTTGGAAAGTAATTTAGTTTTTTCGAAGTCAATTTCATGTCCTGTTTTTTTAATATGCTGGACAAGGGAGGAAGTTTTTTCTTCTTTTTTGACTGCATATATATAAAAGCCAGAAGGGAACTGATGTTGAGATAACGAAACAGTACAGCCTATAAAGAGTTAACTAAAGCAATGTTTCCCAACCTTGGCAACTGGAAGATATCTGGACTTCAACTCCCAGTATTCCCCAGCCATCATTTGCTGGCTGGGAAATTCTGGGAGTTGAAGTCCAAATATTTTCAAGTTGCCGAGGTTGGGAAACACTGAACTAGAGAACCAGTACATAAAGAGGTTTGTGTTTGAACTAGGCCCGTGATGGGAAACCTACAAGTGGCATGTGGAGCTATATTGGCATGCACACGAGCTCAGGACATGTGAGATTTTGGGGCATTCTGAGCCCACTGGGAATCAGAAAACAGCCTGTTTTCAGCCTCTGGAGGGGTTGGGAAAGGCTCATTTTTTTGCTCTCCCCAAGCTCCAGAGCCCTTTAAGGAGCTTGGGGAAGGCAAAAATGGCCTTCCGCACCCCATCTCACCCCCGGAGGACATGTAGAGGCAAGAAATGCCCCATTTCCCGACTTTTTCAACTTCTTCAGGTATGGAAATGGGACATTTCTGGCCTCCCAAGGGGCCCGGTGGTGGGAGGCTGTTTATGTCCTTTCAAGGCTCCAAGAATTGCTCTGGAGCTTGAGGAGAGCAAAATAACAGCCCTTCCAATTCCACCTGGCCACCAGTGGAGAGGGAAGGCTGATATCACTCTCCCCAGGCTCTTAAAAAGGCTTGAGCCTGGAGAGAACAAAAATGGGCATGCCATTGCATTCCAGGAGTCAGGGGAGTCTTGCACAAATGCACGGGAAGGGGCTTCATGGAATTATAGAAACATAGAAACATAGAAGACTGACGGCAGAAAAAGACCTCATGGCCCATCTAGTCTGCCCTTATACTATTTCCTGTATTTTATCTTACAATGGATATATGTTTATCCCAGGCATGTTTAAATTCAGTTACTGTGGATTTACCAACCACGTCTGCTGGAAGTTTGTTCCAAGGATCTACTACTCTTTCAGTAAAATAATATGTTCTCATGTTGCCTTTGATCTTTCCCCCAATTAACTTCAGATTGTGTCCCCTTGTTCTTGTGTTCACTTTCCTATTAAAAACACTTCCCTCCTGAACCTTATTTAGCCCTTTAACATATTTAAATGTTTCAATCATGTCCCCCCTTTTCCTTCTATCCTCCAGACTATACAGATTGAGTTCCTTAAGTCTTTCCTGATATGTTTTATACTTAAGACCTTCCACCATTCTTGTAGCCCGTCTTTGGACCTGTTCAATTTTGTCAATATCTTTTTGTAGGTGAGGTCTCCAGAACTGAATACAGTATTCCAAATGTGGTCTCACCAGCGCTCTATATAAGGGGATCACAATCTCCCTCTTCCTGCTTGCTATACCTCTAGCTATGCAGCCAAGCATCCTACTTGCTTTTCCTACCGCCCGACCACACTGCTCACCCATTTTGAGACTGTCAGAAATCACTACCCCTAAATCCTTCTCTGCATGCCCACATCCTTATGGGTGTGGGCATGCACCCCCACAGCCCCCCTTATGGCACACAAACTAAAAAAGTTTCACCCTCCCTGGACTAGCCTGTAAAGGTCCATGCACACAGTGGATTGGACCCTACACCCCCAGTTCTCCATGACTGATTTTTTTTTATTAAAAAAAAACAGAAAGCTCCTGGGTAGTCTTGAATGATTTATAAACAGAATTTCACGCATCGGTGCCAATATATTCCATCCAGCACAGATGTGTGTATGCGCACTTATCTGTGCCTGTTGAATGTGCATGTGTGAAGACATACAGAATATTAGAATGAATAAAATAACATGCATCTGGAAATTCAAGCCAAAAATACCCACTGAAGAAGAATGTCTTGGCAGTGAAACTAAAATAAAAACCAAAGTTTTCTGAGCTAAGAAAAGGCAATTTATTCACCCCAGATGGCCACATCAAAAATTCATGAAAGACTTGGGAAGGCTATTGTTAGAAGAGTTGAACATTTAGTTTTGAGGCAGTCAACTGCTCCCTTGTGACTGAGTTGACTTGTCTGTGCTTGGAAAAGGAGCAGAATCAGGCTTGTTGAATGCTTGGATGATCCTCATTGCTGCAGGCTAAATTGGGAAGTCAGAAATATCCCAGATAAAACCATTACTAACTACCTCTGTACTTTTGCCTAGAAAAACAGCAGAAATTGGTCCATGAAGTTATAGGCAGGGATGAATGATTTGAAGGAGCATTTTTAATATTGTGTTGTGACTTGAGTAGTGTTGGGCGAACCCAATGAAGTTCAGGTTCGGTGAACTCACCGAAAGTTTGCCGTGAAGTTCGGGTGAGTTCGCCGAACCCAAACTTTTGCTTGCAGCAAGCCGCTGCGGTGTCCTTTTCTGTAAAAATAAACAAGGAGGTGGGGAATTCCCCACCTCCTTTTGCTTACTTTTATTTTTATAGAAAAGAATGCCGCAGCGGTGCTGCAAGCAAAAGGAGGTGGGAAATCCCACGAAGGGATTCCGGGGGCGGGGCTTTGATGTCACAGAGACTCCTTGCTCCCCGTTTCAGCCGGCCAGGAAATAGTCTCCGTGATGTCAAAGCCCCGCCCCCAGAATCCCTTCGTGGGATTTCCCACTTCCTTTTGCTTGCAGCCCAGCAAGCAAAAGGAGGTGGGAAATCCCATGATGGTATTCCCCTCTCTCCTCCCGGGGGGCGTCATTTCGCGGTGTTCAGCCAAACCCAAACTTTACCCAAACTTTTTTTTAAAGTTCGGGTTCAGCATGCCAAACACTGCAAAGTTTGGCACGAGCCCGAACTTTGCAGGTCCGGTTCGCCCAACACTAGTCTTGACTTATGGCAAATGCCTGGATTAGTCCCAGAGGTGAGTTTCAGTAGGTTCTGACCAGTTCTGGAGAACCAGTAGTGGAAAATTTGAGTAGTTTGGAGTATCAATGTTCCGCATGAATCCCAGCGACCAGTTAGGTCCCACAGAGTTGGCCTTCTCCGGGTCCTGTTGACTAAACAATGTTGTTTGGCGGGACCCAGGGGAAGAGCCTTCTCTGTGGTGGCCCTGACCCTCTGGAACAAACTCCCCCCAGAGATAACAATTGCCCCCACCCTCCTCGCCTTTCGTAAGCTCCTTAAAACCCACCTTTGTGGTCAGGCATGGGAGAACTGAGATATTCACTTCCCCATAGGCCTATAAATTTATGCATGGTATGCTTGTGTGTATGTTTGGTTTTTTTAAATAAGGGTTTTTAAAATTATTTTAAATATTAGATTTGTTACATGTTGTTTTATTATTGTTGTTAACCGCCCCGAGTCTACGGAGAGGGGTGGCATACAAATCTAATAAATAAGTAAGTAAGTAAGTAAGTAAGTAAGTAAGTAAGTAAGTAAGTAAGTAAGTAAGTAAATAAATAGCATCTGAAACTAAATCAGAGTCAGAGACATAGCATTCCTCAAAGTTCTAACTTCTTAGTAGAGCCACGTTGGCACATCTGTGAGAAACTGCATTCAATTTTGGTCACCCCACTACAAAAAGGACATTGAACCTCTAGAGAAAGTACAGAAAAGAGCAACTAAAATGATAAAGGGACTGGAAACCAAGACATACGAAGAGAGGTTGCTGGAACTGGGCATGGATAGTTTAACAAAAAAGAGGGCCAGAGGAGACATGATAGCAGTATACAGATATTTGATGGGTTGCCACAGAGAGGAGTGGGTCAAACTATTTTCCAGGGCACCAGACGGCCAGACCAGGAGCAACGGATGGAATTTGACCAAGGAGAGCTTCAACCTGGAAATAAGGAAGACCTTTCTGGCGGTGAGAGCGATCAATCAGTGGAACAGCCTGACAGCAGAGGTTGTGAACGCCCCATCACTTGACACATTCAAAAGAAAACTGGACTGCCATTTGGTTGGGGGTGGTGTAGGGTTTCCTGCTTGAGCAGGGGGTTGGACTTGATGACCTCCAAGGTCCCTTTCAACTCTAATAGTAAATAAATAAACCCAAATCTGAAGTCCCATGGGTTTCTCTACCAATTTAAAGTCTACAGACTGTTGTCACTGCCTGAGGAGGGGGTTGGATTAGAAGACATCCAAAGTCCCTTCCAATTCTGTTATTCTTTTATTGTTGTGAGCCGCCCCAAGTCTGCGGAGAGGGGCGGCATACAAATCTAATAAGTTGTTGTTATGGTTATGGTTAAGGTTATGGTTATGGTTGTGGTTGTGGTTGTGGTTGTGGTTATTGTTGTTGTTGTTGTTGTTGTTGTTATTGTTGTTGTTTGTTGTTGTTGTTGTTGTTTTGCTGTTCTGTTGCTGCTGTTGCTGTTGCTATTGTTGTTGCTGTTGTTGTTGCTGTTGTTATTGTTGTTGTTGTTATTGTTATTATTATTATTATTATTATTATTATTATTATTATTATTATTATACATAAGATTTCATTTTAGTGTTAGGAACCTCATCCTGTAGTTCTTGAATTGGTGGAGAAAAGGATCTCAGCCACCATTCATTGTGAATGGTTTATTTGTGTCAATCTATTTTTTTGGAGTGATGGGAATGAGGTTCACCCAGGCATCAATGGATCATTTCTCATCTAGCACTGGAATTATAAGGGAGGAGAAATGTTAGCTGTTGGAAACAAAAGGACCGGGATCCTTTTGCATACAGATTTTATAGCACAGTTATTGATGTGTTATGAGTTATTCATAATATGCACAGTTTCCACCTATATTCCTGTTACAGCCATGCACTTGAAGATTCATCATTATGCTTACATTCCTCCACTGTTTAGAAGAGACCGAAAATAATTATCCTGTTCCTTAGTATTATTAGACCAATTGTTACTCCAGCCTTCTTCTGCAGACAAAGGGGGAAAAAATCCACAGACTAAAAAATATGTATTAGCCTCCAGGTTACACCCCTGCTCTCCTTCCAACTAAGAAATCTCAAAGCTTAATTTTTAGCTGATGTGGATGGTAGATTTTTTAAAAACCAATCATAAATACATGGAGTTCCTTTTCTAACTGTGTTCACATCTCAAACTGATCCTGATATATTTAACCATGGTTTCTTTGATTTGTTTGCTGTATAAGACACAATGTGCTAAGTTATAAATCATGCTTTGCAAAACTGGAAGTCTTGAGTCATTCAATAAATAAAGATCTCACATGATAACATTTGGGGCAGTCCCGAATCCTGTCTATTTAGTGAAGTTTTCAGTACAAGAAATTGCCCTCAAATGTCACAAATATCAAATGTCATCTTCCCACGTTATTGCAACCAATTGGTAAGGGTCACTTGGGAATCTGCCATGCAAAATACTTGGAGAAATAGGACTTAGACTTATATTCTGCTTTACAGTGATTTACAGCCCGTTCTAAGCGGTTTACAGAGTCAGCATATAGAATAGATAGAATAGAATTTTTTTTATTGGCCAAGTGTGATTGGACACACAAGGAATTTGTCTTGGAGCATATGCTCTCAGCGTCCATAAAATAAGATATACATTTGTCAAGAATCATGTGGTACAACACTTAATGATTGTCATAGGGGTCAAATAAGCAATGAAGAAGCAATATTAATAAAAATCTTAGGATGTAAGCAACAAGTTACAGTCATACAGTCAACATGGGAGGAAATGGGTGATAGGAATGATGAGAAAAACTAGTAGAATAGAAGTGCAGATTTAGTAGAAAGTCTGACAGTGTTGAAGGAATTATTTGTTTCGTAGAGTGATGGCGTTCGGAAAAAAACTGTTCTTGTGTCTAATTGTCTTGGTGTGCAGTGCTCTGTAGCGACGTTTTGAGGGTAGGAGTTGAAACAATTTGTGTCCAGGATGTGAGGGGTCAGTTAATATTTTCCCTGCCCTCTTTTTGACTCGTGCAGTATACAGATCCTCAATGGAAGGCAGGTTGGCAGCAATTGTTTTTTTCTGCAGTTCTGATTATCCTCTGAAGTCTCTGTAGGTCCTGTTGGGTTGCAGCACCAAACCAGACAGTTATAGAGGTGCAGATGACAGACTCAATGATTCCTCTGTAGAACTGTATCAGCAGCTCCTTGGGCAGTTTGAGCTTCCTGAGCTGACGCAGAAAAAACATTCTTTGTTGTGCTTTTTTGATGATGTTTTTGATGTTAGGTGACCATTTTAGGTTATATATTGCCCCCAACAATCTGGGTCCTCATTTTACCCACCTGGGAAGCATGGAAAGATGAGTCAGCCTTGAGCCTGATGAGATTCAAACTGCCAAGTTGCAGGTAGCTGGCGATCAGCAGAAATAGCCTGCAGTACTGCACTCTAACCACTGTGCCACAGTGGCTCATTATGCCTAGATTATAAATTAGGCACTCTTTGATGATGATGATCAAGTCTTATTAAGCATGATGATCAGGTCTTAAGCATAAAACGTATCAGGAAAGACTTCATGAACTCAATCTGTATAGTCTGGAGGACAGAAGGAAAAGGGGGGACATGATCGAAACATTTAAATATGTCAAAGGGTTAAATAAGTTTCAGGAGAGAAGTGTTTTTAATAGGAAAGTGAACACAAGAACAAGGGGACACAATCTGAAGTTAGTTGGGGGAAAGATCAAAAGCAACATGAGAAAATATTCTTTTACTGAAAGAGTAGTAGATCCTTGGAACAAACTTCCAGCAGACGTGGTTGGTAAATCCACAGTAATTGAATTTAAACATGCCTGGGATAAACATATATCCATCCTAAGATAAAATACAAAAAATAGCATAAGGGCAGACTAGATGGATCATGAGGTCTTTTTCTGCCATCAGTCTTCTTCTCTGTCTCTATGATGATAGCTTCCATTTTTAAAAAAGAAAAAGCAAGTCTATATCAGCAGTTCAGACAACTGAACTGGGTTGATTTCTGGATTCATTACAGACAAATATTATTTTTGACTTGTAGTGCTACTAATAATCTTGATGGTATATATCAAGGTATCTGAGGACCGCTCTGAGCCCAATGGACCACACCATTTGGTTTTGCAGAAGGAGCTGGCTGCAGAACCCATCTGTCAAGTAATTTTAGCTGTAAGATCTGGGAGAAGAAACTTTTCTGCCATGGCCCCCAGCAGGGGTGAGTTTTAACTTACCTTGCTGCCAGTTCATTTCCTCCAGCACCATGTGGCTGTACATCATGGGTGGTGCGTGCTTCGTGTTTGCATGCATGCGCAGCGCCAATTTTTTTTAATTAAAAAAAAATCCCCTCCAAAAAAAGCTGAAAGCAAGATGGTGGTCACATGCACAGTGTTGAAAACTCGGCTTTTGTGCATGCTCAGAAGAAAAATAAATGTTAAAAAAATCCTATTTTTAAAAAAAATATTTAAAAGATCATGCTCACAGACCAGTACCAACCTAATTGGTTCAGTGACATCATCATAGAAACATAGAAGATTGACAGCAGAAAAAGACCTCTTGATCCATCTAGTCTGCCCTTATACTATTTCCTGTATTTTATCTTAGGATGGATATGTGTTTATCCCAGGCATGTTTAAATTCAGTTACTGTGGATTTACCAACCATTATTAGTTGGGGGAATGATCAGAAAGAGTAGTAGATGCTTGGAACAAACTTCCAGCATCTACTACTCTTTCTGATCATTCCCCCAACTAACCTCTGATTGTGCCCCCTTGTTCTTGTGTTCACTTTCCTATTAAAAACACTTCCCTCCTGAACCTTATTTAACCCTTTAACATATTTAAATGTTTCGATCATGTCCCCCCTTTTCCTCCTGTCCTCCAGACTATACAGATTGAGTTCATTAAGTCTTTCCTGATACGTTTTATGCTTAAGACCTTCCACCATTCTTGTAGCCAGTCTTTGGACCCGTTCAATTTTATCAATACCTTTTTGTAGGTGAGTTCTCCAGAACTGAACACAGTATTCCAAATGTGGTCTCACCAGCGCTTTATACAGCGGGATCACAATCTTCCTCTTCCTGCTTGTTATACCTCTATGCAGCCAAGGATTCTACTTGCTTTCCCCACCACCTGACTGCCTGTTCACCTATTTTGAGACTGTCAGAAATCACTATGCCTAATTCCTTCTCTTCTGAAGTTTTTGCTAACACAGAACTGCCAATACAATACTCAGATTGAGGATTCCTTTTCTCCAAGTGCATTATTTTACATTTGGAAACATTAAACTGCAGTTTCCATTGCTTTGACCACTTGTCTAGTAAAGCTAAATCATTTGCCATATTACAGGGGCCTCCAGGAATAATATGAACAACAGATCGCTACTGATTCAGGTGCACCAGTCTGAACCAGGAGGAACCCACCTCTGGCTCCAAATCTTTGGAACCTCTTGTCATTGGAGGTGAGTCTATCACTATCCTTTTGGCCTACTAGAAGGGCATTAAAACCTGACTCTACTGGTTATCTTGAAGTTCTGATTAGGGTGTTGCATGCTGGTGGATAATAAGACCTCAGCACTATACTCTTGATTTTCTAGTTTTTCCCTAATTCCTTTTAATGTGAATGTATTGTAAGCCTCCCAAAATCACTTTTGCTAGCAAGATGGCTGTCGTATAAATGTAACAAATAAGTAAGTCTCCATGATCTTGCCCATCTACTATATTTTTCATCATTCATTTTAGCCCATGATTTGCATGTAACAATAGTGTGTGAACTTCTGCTGCTTTGAAGAACATCTCAAGGGACTAGCCAATCTTCATTTGATCCAGAATTGATTGACTAGCTCCTCTTATGATCTATGATAGGGCCCGTCTCCAAATTCATAATTCATCTACCTTTTCTTTCTCTTCTCAGTACATTGCCCCTGGGAATACATTGCTTTAACATGCTTTAACTATATTGAATTTTGCTGCCATTAAAATACCCTCGGCTTTCATGATCTTTTCTAAATTTTCTTTTCATATTCCTCCTTAGAGTTAATCATCTCTTCTCTAGCACAGGTTCCATCTTTATCTGTTGCTGAGCCAAAGAAAAATCAATCTATCTGCCATGTTCACTTTTCTACCAATTTAATGAGAATCCTGGTTGACATTATTTTTGTCTTTTTCCAATGTAGTATTAGCCTGTTTTTTTCATTTTTTTTTACTTTCAGTTTCCAATTATAAACTTGTTTTCTTTTGAGTTAATAAAATGATGTCACCTGCATGTTTCAAATCATTAATGTTTCAATTTTGATTTCAGTGCCATCTCTTTCAGTCCTGCTGTCACGTAGAAACATAACACAAGTTATTGCAAATATAATATTCAGTGAAGATATGTTAAACATCTTTCAGCAAAATACACAAGCTTGTCTTACCCTCTGTTCTATTGTGAAAAACATTGCTTCTCCACATTCCATTCTTATGGTCCCTTCTCTTTTATTACAAAGAGTCCTCAGAAGAATAAGCAGTTGTTTGCTATTTATTTTCTTTTTATTTTGTGGAGTGATCTACCAGACCATGCTGCAGTTACTGAAACATAAAATAAAACTACCTATTATATTCCCTTACTGTTTACATTTTTTCATTATATGTTATTTCTCAAGCTCACATCCTTCTGCCTTTCATGAAATCTGTCTTTTGTTTTGTTATTTCGTTCTAGGGATGTAAGTGAAAATTTCCTTGCTTGAAGAATCAGTGGGATGGTTGCTGATTTGTACTTCATGATTCTTGACAAATGTATCTTTTCTTTTATGTACACTGAGATCATATGCACCAAAGACAAATTCCTTGTGTGTCCAATCAAACCTGGTAAAAAGAATTCTATTCTATTCTATTCTATTCTATTCTATTCTATTCTATTCTATTCTATTCTATTCTATCCTATCCTATTCTATTCCATTCCATTCCATCCCATCTATTTATTTTATTTATTTATTTATTCATTTGTCCAATACACAATACATGTGGAAAAGAATAGATATGAAGTAATATATATAAAGATAATATGTAAAAATAGAGAAGATATATGAAAGGAAGAAAATATATATGATATATGAGATAAAGGAAAGACAATTGGACAGGGGACAAAAGGCACACTAGTGCACTTATGTACGCCCCTTACTGACCTCTTAGGAACCTGGAGAGGTCAGTCGTGGATAGTCTAAGGGAGAAATGTTGGGGGTTAGGGGTTGACACTATTGAGTCCGGTAATGAGTTCCAGGCTTCGACAACTCGATTGTTTTTTTTAAATCAATATTTTTATTAATTTTCTTAAAATAACATACAGACTTACAAACATTTAACATAGACTGTGGGGATGTACCATCCCCGCTTTTCTTAAAAGTATAAATGCAGATACAAAAAAAGGAATACATGATTAAATGCGTAATTCAATGCTACTAATACAAAAATATCTAATAAGGAAAAGGTGATATTGTAGAAAAAAGAAAAGTAGTTATAACTAGTATAAAGTCAAACAATCTTGTCGATTTTATGTATATAAACTAAATCTAATATTAATCTCAATAAAAAGAAGAGAAAAATTTATACCAAAGTATCTATGCCTATTATTAATCTTCTATTGTTATTTTTTTTTCTTATCTATCCATTCATAAACATTGTTCCATGTTTCATAAAATTTCGTTTCTTCTTGATCATTCAAGCGTCTTGTCATCATATCCATCTCCGCGCAGTCTAATATTTTTGTGATAACTCCCTCTTCTTTGGGGATATTTTCCTCTTTCCAATTTTGCGCGTAAATAATCCTTGCCGCTGTAAAAATATGTATAATTAAGTACAAGATTTCTTTTTTATAATTTTGGTTAGTAATTCCTAGTAAACAGAACTCCGGTGTAATTTCTATTTTTTGCTTTGTAATCTCTTTTGTCATTTTCTCTATCATTTTCCAATACATTTTAGCTTTGTTACATGTCCACCATTGATGGTAGTAGGATCCTATTTCTTTCTTACATTTCCAACACAAAGGTGATGTCTTAGGGAACATTTTTGCTATTCTGCTTGGTGGGAGATGCCATCTATAAAACATTTTAATTTGATTCTCTTTCAAAGAAACTGATTTTGTGATCTTCCAATTGCATATCCAAACTTTCTCCCATGTGTCTAAATCTATTTCTTTGCCTATATTTCTGCACCACAGTATCATACTATCTTTTAATGTTAAGTCAATATTCTTGTGAGCAATCAGATATTTATATATTTTCCCAATTACCCTGTTTTGGTTTTTAGTAATTAAATCACTTAACAAATTTTTGTTTTTATTGAATATATAAAGTATATTATCTTTCTGGTATCTAGATCTAATCTGTGCATAATGCCACCAATCGATTTGTATCCCTTCGTCTTGTAATTTAATTCTAGTTTTTAGTTTCATTTGATCGTCTAACAAGTCTTTATATCTTATTTTTCTTGTATCCTTGATGGAATTTGGATGTATTATTGCGTCTAACGGGGCAACCCAATCCGGAATTGTTAAAAAGTGGTTTTTCTTAATATCTTTCCATACATCAAATAAGTATTTTCTTAATGTATGTCTTTTAACCCTGCTGTTCTGTTTAAAAAAAGTTACAAATCTTCTGTTCCCGGGTCACCCTGACCCGGACCGAAAACTCTTCATTTGCAGTGCTTATGTTTGGTCAATTTGAATACTATTTTCACTTGGAAAGTAGTCTGAACATTTCTGCACACAATGATATGAAAATTGAACTGAAGAAATTAATCCTTATTGGTTTATTTTGCACATAAATATGCCTCCCACCCGTTTTTGTGAATTTTTTTTAGGTTTATTGATAATTCTGCCTGCAAAATACATTCTGTTTTACTAAAGTTGGTGTGGGATTGGTAGCTTGAACATTTCTGAACATAATGATATGAAAATTGAACTGGAAAAATTGATGCATATTGGTTTATTTTGTTGATAAAATGCACGCCCCCCCCCGTTTTTTTTAAATAGTCTTCACTTTATGGATAGTTTTGCTAGCAAAATACATTCTATTTTACTAAAGTTGGTGTGGGATTGGTAGCTTGAACATTTCTGAACATAATGATATGAAAATTCAACTGGAAAAATTGATGCATATTGGTTTATTTTGCACATAAATGTATGCCTCCCCCCATGTTCAATTATTTCAATTTATATAAAAATTATGCTGTTAATTTCAAACTTACATACTTTTTTTAGTAAAATGGATTTGTTTCATAAAATTAGTTCTCTGGCTACAATGTGGTTGATTTTCAAAAGGATATTCCAAATATTTCTAGCCAAATATGTATAAAAAGTGACAATAATGGCACACAGCAAGGCCGAGGGTGGTGGTGGCCCTTTTGTGGCAAAAATAAACCAATAAGAACCATTTTTTCCAGTTCATTTATATTTTTCTTATATTCATAAATGTTCAATTTAGTATATCAAACCTTTTGGGGGAAAATTCCTTGGGGATTTGTAACCTTAAAAAATAGAAATTGACACAAAATTCAAAAAGGATGGGGGGAGGGGCTTTTTGATCAAAATAAAAATATAAGTCTCAATTTTTCCAGTTCAATTTTCATATCATTATGTTCATAAATGTTCAAACTAGTTTTCCAGTTGAAAAAGTTTTCAAAAAGATCAAATTCAAGTACCTAAAAAAAATCGTTTTGGTCCGGGTCTATATGACCCGAACAGACTAAACGTGACTTTTTTTTTGCCCAGAAAAAAAAAATTTCCCCCACCCCCACAAATATTTTTTTGATGATCAGCATTGTTAAATTGAGTAAATGAATGCCTAAGATTTTAAAGAATATTTCGGATTTGGAGCATAAAAAAAATAAAAAGTGAAAATGGTTGCAAGCAGCTGGGGGGGGGAGGCCTTATTTCTGATGTTAAAAAACCAGTAAGAATCATTTTTTTCAGTTCCTTTATATTTTTCTTATATTCAGAAATGTTCAAGCTACCAATCCCACACCAACTTCAGTAAAATAGAATGCATTTTGCAAGCAAAACTATCCATAAATTGAAAAAACTTTCACAAAAATGGGGGGGGGCTGCATTATATCAGCAAAATAAACCAATAAGATTTACTTTTTTCATTTCAATTTTCATATCATTGTGTGCAGAAATGTTCAGACTACTTTCCAAGTGAAAAAAGCTTTCAAAAAGACCAAACATAAGCACTGCAAATGAAGAGTTTTCGGTCCGGGTCAGGGTGACCCGGGAACAGAAGATTTTTAACTTTTTTTGCCCAGCAAAAACTAAGCCCCCCACCCCCCAAAAAAAATTATCATAGAGAGAACCCCTGAAATGATGAATAGTCATGAAATTTCAAGTTTCAGATATGCAGGGAAAATTTTTTACAGGGACTCAAACTTGGCTTCGGGTCAAATAGACCCGAAACAGAACAGCAGGGTTTTAAACGAAACAAAATTGTTCCGGCAATTTTAAGAAAATAATAATTGCTATGAGAGCAAGAGCTTAGGGGGCCCCATACTGGTTCATAGGTTGTCCACCCCTATTTCTACACTCTACGGCTCCTAAGCATTACTCTGACATTCCCTGGTCTCCATTTATTAGGACCGCTGTTTTCTCAATGAGAAAATTACCAGAGTACAGCTCTGCTGTATACTATTAGCAGACATTTCTGAACTGAACGTGAGCAAAATAGCTAAACAGGTAGTTTCTGGAGAGACCTAGTGAGGACAACAGATGGAAAGCCAAACCGGGAGACACACATGGAATTCATTTGCATGATAAACCTAAATCCTCAAGGTGATCGTTCCATACTGCAGCATGTATAATAAATATTCGGGCACCTGATTCTTCCCTTCTAAGGAAGCGAATTCCTTGGTTTGAAGAAGTACCAGGAATAGAGCTCAGTTATAGACCAGATGTTTTCAACGTGTTGGGTTCTGGTTGTGAACCGTGAAGGACTATAGGATAGGAAGCTGAGAATTATTTGACAGAAGGGAAGAGGTCTGGATGGCTGAGTTTGCAATACCTGTTGTGAAAGTCTCCAGGGTAGCCTGCTTTTGAAAGTTGGAATATTCATATTCATGAGAGAAAGTGGGAAAAAATTGCTCAGTCCTGTTGTGTGTGTGGGGAGTGTTGTGGTTAGCTCTGGCCCAGCTCCTGCCCCAAGGACTGTGGATGTGGGGGAGACATCCACATGCTGCAGGCCTGTCCCCCCCCTTGGTGGAATCTGCTGATGAAGGCTCCTCTGACCAAGAAGACATGAGTGACAGGGAAGAGGAGAGTGGGGCAGACAGCTCAGAAGGAGATCAATTATCTAGCTCCTCCTTGGATTCAGAACAAGAGTTAATGATACAGCCACGCATGCGGAGAGCGATGCATAGGCAACAACAAGTGAGAGATTATTATCAAAGAAAATGAGGCCACCTGTGGTTGGGTGGGGCTGTGGTAATTAGTGAGGCTGCTATAAATAGCAGCCTGTGGGTTTGGCCATTGTGGAGGATTATCTGATCCTTGTGTTTCATGCCTGCTTTGCTGACTTTGATCTTTATGTGCTGATTTTTCCCCGCTTTGAAACTAAACCAGAGCAAAGTGTGTTTCACTTTGTGAAAGAAGAAGGACTGTGAATTACCTCCCAGCTGCAAGCTAAGTATCACAGAACTGATAAGGGACTTATACAAATTACCAATTTGTTTGGAGACAAGTGCTCTTTGCTATACAAAAAGAGTGCTTCGTTTATTTGCATTTTTCAGTATAAAGAACATTGTTTTGAATTTTCAAACGTGTGTGTGTCTGAAATTGTATCTGTGCATTTTTGGGAGGATTCTACCAGAGAGCTCGACAGAACAGGGAGTGAGGTGTTAGATTTTTTTTAAATCTCATTTTTTTTAAATAAATAATTCAAAATTGCAAAGATAACCAACATTCCTTCTCCTCCTATTTGACCCACAACAACAACCCTGTGAGGTGAGTTGGGCTAGGAGAAGGTGACTGGCTCCAAATCAGCCAGTTGGCTTTCAGGCCTACAGTGAAACTAGAACTCTCAGTCTTTTGCTTCATAGCTGGTGCCTTAAGTGCTAGACCAAACTAGCAATTTTTTCATAGCATTTTGGCTGAAGGCATAAAATGAACAGTGAAAAATTGGTCAAGTGGACTTCTTTGCAATGGACTGTGGATGTGTGGAATACATTGTTCTTGCATTGGCATAGACATATATTACTAGAGATGGAAGGGACCTTGTAGGTCATCTAGTCCAATCCCCTGCTCAAGCCATCCATTTCTCTCTTCCCCTGGTAGTTGTTTTACACGCGACTGCCTCCCAGGCTCCCAAGTTATATACTGTATACTGCACGAGTCAAAAAGAGGGCGGGGAAAATGTTTACTGACCCCTCACATCCTGGACACAAATTGTTTCAACTCCTACCCTCAAAACGTCACTACAGAGCACTGCACACCAAGACAACTAGACACAAGAACAGGTTTTTTCCGAACGCCATCACTCTACTAAACAAATAATTCCCTCAACACTGTCAGACTTTCTACTAAATCTGCATTTCTATTCTACTAGTTTTTCTCATCATTCCTTTCACCCATTTCCTCCCATGTTGACTGTATGACTGTAACTTGTTGCTTATATCCTAAGATTTTTATTAATATTGCTTCTTCATTGCTTATTTGACCCCTATGACAATCATTAAGTGTCATACCACATGATTCTTGACAAATGTATATTTTATTTTATGTAAGCTGAGAGCATATGCACCAAGACAAATTCCTTGTGTGTCCAATCACACTTGGCCAATAAAAATTCTATTCTATTCTATTCTATTCAAGTTCCAAAAGGAAGGATGGAAGGCTGAGTCAACGCTAAGCCTGATGAGATTTGAACTGCAAAATTGCAGGCAGGCAGCAGTCCGCAGAAGTAGCCTGCAGTACTGCATTCTAACCACTGCGCCAACGTGGCTCATAGTGACAGTTATTTGATGCCCATCTCAATCCAATGACTTTTTCTTCTTCTTCTTCCTTCTCCTTAATGCTCATAGCAAATTTTGAATAGAAGAAAAACTAAAAACTGAAATTAAAAAAGAATGAGGTGTTCCAAACTTCTAAATACCTCTGGGCAAGTTCATGTTTAATAATTACATCTGAAATATACTCAAAGGGGGGGGGGGAGGGAATGAAAGCAAATCCTTCTAATTTGAATGGATTTACTTGCAAATATTTGAGTCCATTTCTCTGCTTTTATTACACTGTACATACAAGAAGAAAAGTGGGGGAATGAAAAAAAAGCTCTGAGTGTAAATTGAATAACATGAATTAGAAAGGATTTAGGAAATGGTGTGTTGTATCACCTGTTGGCAAATTCATTAACTTTGTTATTTGCCTGATATTAATTTGCAAAATTAATTTGCAAGAGCCTCCGTAGCGCCGTGGTTAGAGTACAGTACTGCAAGCTACTTCTATTGATCACCGGCTGCCAGCAGTTTGACAGATCGAATCTCACCAGGCTCAAGTTTGACTCAGTCTTCCATCCTTCCAAGGTCAGTGAGATGAGGACCTTGAACAACTGGTACAAAAATCTTGTAAAATAGGATGGGAGACACCTGTCATAGGTGGGAGAACGGAAGTCTGGTCTCAAATGCTGCCATACACTATTTATTTAGCTTTACAGTGGTACCTCCACCTAAGAACACCTCTATTTATGAACTTTTCTAGATAAGAACTGGGTGTTCAAGATTTTTTTTGCCTCTTCTCAAGAACCATTTTTCACTTAAAAACCTGAGCCTCTGAAACTGTAACTGGAAAGGGCAGGGAGAAGCCTCCATGGGGCCTCTCTAGGAATCTCCTGGGAGGAAAAAGGGCCGGAAAAGGGGGGGGGGAATCCTCCATGGGGTCTCTCTAGGAATCTCCTGGGAGGAAACAGGGCCTCCACCCTCCCTGTGGTTTCCCCGATCACACACATTATTTGCTTTTACATTGATTCCCCTGGGAAAAATTGCTTCTCCTTACAAACGTTTCTACTTAAGAACCTGGTCACAGAACGAATTAAGTTTGTAAGTAGAGGTACCACTGTATTTGGCTATTGTTGAATGGGAATTAGATCCGTCTTGCTTAATACTTGGATGGAAGACCATCAAGGAATCTCAACATTATAGGTTAGAAGAGGGTTCAAAAATCAATAACAAAATTTAATTTAATTTAATTTATTTGACTTCTATGCCACCCAATCCCATAGGACTCAGAAGAAGGCCACCACAAGCCCTTTATATATGTTGCCTTCTGTTCACAGAATCTGGAAACTACCGTTGGAAGAAATTAGAAGTTAGTGCAGATTGAACTTAATCCCTGGATAGTTCAGTTGATTTGCAGTTCGCTGAAGCATAGCTATCAGAGGGTTGTTGTTAATGGCGAGTATTCTGAGCAGAGAGAGGTTACAAGTGGTGTGGCACAAGGGTCTGTTCTGGGTCCTATTCTTTTTAATATCTTTGTGAGTGACTTAGGGGAAGGTTTGGTAGGGAAGGTTTGCCTGTTTGCCGATGACTCTAAAGTGTGCAATTGGGTTGATATTCCTGGAGGCGTCTGTAATATGGTAAATGATTTAGCTTTATTAGATAAGTGATCAAAGCAATGGAAACTGCAGTTTAATGTTTCCAAATGTAAAATAAAGTACTTGGGCAAAAGGAATCTTCAATCTAAGTATTGTATTGGCAGTTCTGTGCTAGCAAAAACTTCAGGAAAGAAGGATTTAGGGGTAGTGATTTCTGACAGTCTCAAAATGAGTGAACAGTGCAGTCAGGCGATAGGGAAAGCAAGTAGAATGCTTGGCTGCATAGCTAGAGGTATAACAAGCAGGAAGAGGGAGATTGTGATCCTGCTGTGTGAGACCATATTTGGAATACTGTGTTCAGTTCTGGAGACCTCACCTACAAAAAGATATAGATAAAATTGAATAGGTCCAAAGATGGGCTACAAAAATGATAGAACGTCTTAAGCATAAAACGTATCAGGAAAGACTTAATGAACTCAATCTGTATAGTCTGGGGGACAGAAGCGAAAGGGGGGGCATGATTGAAACATTTAAATATGTTAAAGGGTTAAATAAGGTTCAGGAGAGAAGTGTTTTTAATAGGAAAGTGAACACAAGAACAAGGGGGCACAATCTGAGGTTAGTTGGGGGAAAGATCAGAAGCAATGTGAGAAAATATTATTTTACTGAAAGAGTAGTAGAGGCTTTGAACAAACTTCCAGCACAGTAACTGAATTTAAACATACCTGGGATAAACATATATCCATCCCAAGATAAAATACAGGAAATAGTATAAGGGCAGACTAGATGGATAATGAGGTCTTTCTCTGCCATCAATCTTCTATGTTTCTAAGAAATGTTCATCTGGTTCATCCTATGGCTTTGTCCTGGTTTGAATCTTGAATGAGGACTAATCCCATAACCCTGGGGATGAAGGTCTTTTGTTTTGTAAATAGGCTGACCCAGTCCTGCTGGGGCTATTAAGAAAAGAGGGGGCTGCTTTTCAAAAGCACTTTGAGGTTTTGAAGTCAAGGTTGACTCAGCCTTCCATCCTTCCGAGGTGGGTAAAATGAGGAGCCAGATTGTGGGGGCAAAATGCTGGCTATTGCTAACATGTTGTAAGCCGCCCTGAGTCTAAGGAGAATGGCGGCATAAAAAACCCGAATAAATAAAATAAATACGATAAATAAATGTTTCTCCTTTAGGGAAATATAATATTCTACCTTTTTTAATATTTCTCAAGATATTTCATTCTTCTAGGAGAGGGTGGGTGCTAACTTCGTACACTATGAACGGATTTCCAGTAAGGCATTAATAAGTTGCAAAAAGCTGGAAGCTACTTGGGTTACTCATATGTGCAGGATTATACTTGCAGATTTTTTCCCCCGCCTGAGAACCAAAAGGCTGGCTGGATTTGTAGAATCCCTGTTTGTGAGACCTTTCCCTGCATAGACCTTGATTTGCCTTCAGAACAATGCAGTTGCCTCTTGAAACTGCCAAATCTATGCATAGTCATAGATGCATAAGAATGAGATTGCCTGCAACTGCAGATAGAAACATAGAAACATAGAAGATTGACCGCAGAAGAAAACCTCATGGTCCATCTAGTCTACCCTTATACTATTTCCTGTATTTTATCTTAGGATGGATATATGTTTATCCCAGGCATGTTTACATTCAGTTACTGTGGATTTACCAACTACGTCTGCTGGAAGTTTGTTCCAAACATCTACTACTCTTTTAGTAAAATAATATTTTCTCACGTGGCTTCTGATCTTTCCCCCAACTAACGTCAGATTGTGCCCCCTTGTTCTTGCGTTCACTTTCCTATTAAAAACACTTCCCTCCTGAACCTTATTTAACCCTTTAAGATATTAAAATGTTTCGATCCCTCCTTTTCCTTTTGTCCTCCAGACTATACAGATTGAGTTCATTAAATCTTTCCTGATAAGTTTTATGCTTGAGACCTTCCACCATTCTTGTAGCCTGTCTTTGGACCCGTTCAATTTTATCCATATCTTTTTGTAGGTGAGGTCTCCAGAACTGAACACAGTATTCCAAATATGGTCTCACCAGTACTCTATATAGCGGGATCACAATCTCCCTCTTCTTACTTGGAGGATAATGGAAATGGCCAAAGAAAGCTTTATGCTCCCTCCCATATTTGGGTATACCAGGGCAACTCGATAGAAAAGCCATATAACTCTTCTCTGGTACAAACTGAGAGGAGGAGAACCTGTGGTCTAGAGGTTGAAGTCTCCCTAGGTTCCAATCCCGATACGAGTATGTCTAGCTGATGAGAGCAAAATAGCTTGAAATAGATCTTTACTAGGCTCCCTTCCTTTTCATTATCAGCAAAAATATGTTACACACCTACACCCACCCACACCCACACCCACCACACACATACACATTTACACCAACACTCACCCGCAAACGTGTGTGTGTGTGTTATATGTTAATGAATCCAGCTGAATCAGTTATCTGTGTGTGCTTCTGAAATTAATTTTTATGCAACAAACTCTGATACCCATGGCCTTCCAAAAGCCATATATGATAGCCAGTTTAAACTAAAGTTTGAAATGTTAGATTTTGACCCAGGTTCAAGTCTGCACTTAACCACAGGATTCGCTGCAAAGCACATTATGTGGAAATTTGATTCTTAAAAGAATGCTACGACTAATATTCTATTAAACCAAGTTAGCGTAAAATGTACACTATAATGGAAACCAATATTTCCGCAGACAAGAATGTAAATATATAAACAGCGGAAGAATACACATAAAATTAAACTAGATTTTAAGAGGGTTTTTAAAAACTTCATTAAATGGATGAATCGCCAGTTAATTCAGTCTTGCAGTATATCATCTTAATGGTTCTCACACTATTCCAGAATGGAACATTATGTGGCAATATCATGGTCCATATATCTTCCAATGCACATACAGTATCTCTGGATATGGCACATTTCCTTTAATTTTGCTTATATACTGCATGTAAACAGTTTTTACAGCATTTCCCTCAAAGGTGGGTTTTTTCCGGTTCACCCTGGTTCTGTATAACTGTTAGCAAACTGCTGGTGCATCACTGTGACATCACAGAACTAGTTCTATCGGTGCTGGTCTGTGGACGGTGCCATCTTTTTTTTGTGTGTTTTGTGTTATAATATTTTTTTTTTGGGGGGGGGGGTTAAAAGAAAAATCTGATTTTTTTTTCTTGTGCACATGCATAGAAGTCAAGTTTCTGGTACTGTGCATGCATCGCCATCTTATTTTTGGCTTTAAAAGAATATGGAAATTTTGGCACTGTGCATGTGTGTCTGCATGAAGCATGCATGTGTCCACTAAGCATGCTCATGTGACACAGGAGGAAAATTAAATGAATGCAGCTTCCCCCTGTGAGTTGGCTGGGAACATAAGTAAGGAATTTGGTCAAATATTGGGAGAAGCTTTGAACAAGCCTGGGACATTCTATCTCATGTTATGTTGTTTTCTCTTCACCGCTGTGAAGTTGAAAGATGCCCTAATAAATTCATGACACAAGCCAAGCTTCAAAAGAAATACAGTCATTTATTAGGAGCAACATTCCAGCAATGCTCCAATAGAATGAAAAATAACCTCATATAATTTATGGGCCCTCATGACCCTGTCTTTCCTCCTCCTCCCTGGGCATGTCATAAATCACATTCTCCAATGAACCAGTTGGTGGGCTGTAAAGCCCCCATCCCTCCTGCTGAATCCGATAACTAAGATACAATCTGCAAAAAGGCAGATTGTGGTTAATGCAGTTTCAGTTAGGCCAACCAAGCAGCTCCATCAATCCCCTCCCCTCACTTCCAGTTTATGGCAACTTGAAAGCTTTGCAAGTTGACATCTGCTAGTCTTCACGCAGGCTAGATCATAGAACCTGGTCAAAGAATCTGATCATAGAGTCATGGGGCTGGAAAGCACCATCTAGTCCAACCCTCTTCCCAGTGTCGGAATTCCCATACCACCCTGGACAAGTGAATGTCCAACCTTTTCTTCCATGCCTCCAGAGATGAAATATGCATCTGACCCATGTGCCAAAAATTAAAAGAGACAGAACTTCAATCACCCAATTGACCTCTCTTATGAGTCCCTCTGGTTAACCACATTAAATATATTATGCAATTACAGTTACTGAACTTTTTTTTAAAAAAAAATCATGGAATAAACGTGTCTGATCTTCATGATTATGTCATGGCTAATCCTCTACACACTCCATTTACAACAAGACAATAATAACAGGGGAAAGGGGTGGACAAGTTTGGAACCTAGGGAAGGGGTTGGGAGGGAATTGTGGAATGCAAGAGAGCAAACTGTTGCCTGGCAACATCCTAGTATCCAAGATCAAATGATGGGGAAGTTCCAAGGTGATTAGACCATTTCCCAAAACAAATTGACGGTGGTTGATTGGTGAGCAATAAACAGTGGGTGGCCCAGGGGAGAAAAGTGGATTTTACCTATGCTGCTTTGTGCATGAGAACTTCAGAACTGGCTTTTCTTCTTCTCTGTTTTTTATTTATTTATTTATTATTTTGTCAAGTGTGTATAAGACGGGCTACAAGAATGGTGGAAGGTCTTAAGCATAAAACGTATCAGGAAAGACTTAATGAACTCAATCTGTATAGTCTGGAGGACAGAAGGAAAAGGGGGACATGATCGAAACATTTAAATATGTTAAAGGGTTAAATAAGGTCCAGGAGGGAAGTGTTTTTAATAGGAAAGTGAACACAAGAACAAGGGGACACAATCTGAAGTTAGTTGGGGGAAAGATCAAAAGCAACATTAGAAAATATTATTTTACTGAAAGAGTAGTAGATCCTTGGAACAAACTTCCAGCAGACAAGGTAGATAAATCCACAGTAACTGAATTTAAACATGCCTGGGATAAACATATATCCATCCTAAGATAAAATACAGAAAATAGTATAAGGGCAGACTAGATGGACCATGAGGTCTTTTTCTGCTGTCAGACTTCTATGTTTCTATGTTTCTATGATTACAGAAAATGTATAAACATGATTGCGAATACATAAAATGTAAAAACATGGTTATGAGTACATGAGATTGTACTCCCTAAGGAGTCCCTTCGACATATAATTTAATATATTTAATTTAATTTATTAATAATATATTATATTATATAAATATGATATATATACTATAAAACTTAATAACAATATAAATTGTTACTAATACATGGGGACACTAAGACAGGGACGGTAGGCATGTCGGTGCACTTATGCATGCCCCTTACAGACCTCTTAGAATGTGGAATTATCAGTAAAGTTATATAGTAAAAGAGGGGTAGGCAAAGTTGGCTCTACTATGACTTGTGGACCTCAACTCCCAGAATTCCTAAGTCAATCATGCTAGTTCAGGAATTCTGGGAGTTGAAGTCCACATGTCATAGAAGAGCCAACTTTGCCTATCCGTGTAGTAAAATAATGTCCCAGAAGTTTCCGAGTCTTCAGAGAGGGGAGGCATACAAATCTATTATTATTATTATTATTATTATTATTATTATTATTATTATTATTATTATGTCAATACAACACAGCAAACGAGATCACTATGCTGGATTTCGTATTTCATCCCCAGTCGGGCGCTTCCCAAGCACCTAAGACTGCGTGATGTAGCGGCGAATTATGTTTGTCGATCCCAGTAAAGCGGCCTTTTGCAATTGACAGATGGAGATTTTGTCAATTCCAATGGTTTTCAAATGTCCGCTGAGATCCTTTGGCACTGCGCCCAGCGTGCCAAGTAGCACTGGGACCACTTTCACTGGCTTATGCCAGAGTCGTTGCAGCTCGATTTTTAGATCTTCGTATTTCACTAATTTCTCTAGCTGCTTCTCCTCAATTCTGCTCTCCCCTGGGATTGCGATGTCGATGATCCATACTTTCTTTTTCTCCACAATCAGGATGTCTGGTGTGTTATGCTTCAGAATTCGGTCAGTCTGAAGTCGGAAGTCCCACAGTAGTTTTGCTTGCTCATTTTCGACCACTTTTTCGGGCTTATGATCCCACCAGTTCTTTGCCACTGGTAAATGGTAGTTCCGGCACAAGTTCCAGTGGATCATTTGTGCCACAGCATCATGTCTATGCTTGTGGTCAGTCTGTGCGATCTTTTTGCAGCAGCTGAGTATGTGATCGATTGTTTCATCTGTTTCTTTACAGAGTCTGCACTTTGAATCGTCTGTTGATTTTTCAATTCTGGCTTTGACAGCATTTGTTCTAATGGCCTGTTCTTGTGCCGCCAGTATTAGTCCTTCTGTCTCCTTTTTCAGTGTTCCACTTGTAAGCCATGACCAGGTCTTTTCTTTATCCACTTTGCCTTCAATCTTCTCCAAGAACTGTCCATGCAATGCTTTGTTCTGCCAACTGTCCATACAACATTGAGTTACATTTTTTCTGTACTGGTCCTTAGTTTGCTTCACCTTGAGAAGCTTCCTATTGTTGACCTCCAACAATGCTGACTCTTTGCTCCCCTTCACATAGTCAGCTAGTGCATGCTTCTCTTCTTCCACTGTCTGCTTCACTTACAAAAGTCCTCTGCCGCCTATTTTCATTATTATTATTATTATTATTATTATTATTATTATTATTATTATTTGTTTGTTTGTTTATTTATTTATTCTTTTGCTTTATGGTATGTCTGATAGCTGGCAGGGCTGTAACTGAGGCTTGACTCTTAACTGGATTCAGTAACCTTTATTAATGCAAGAAGAGAACAGCTCAAGAATAACATCTAAAGTAAAACCGCTCATGGCATAGGCGTCTGTCCAACCGAGCAACAATCATCATTGACCAAGGATTAAACTCCTAGAGCGACCTCTAGAGGGACATTGGAACACTACACTGCATATGTTAATGGGAAGGTTAACATACTGATTTTTTTTAAAAAAAAAACATGTCCCACTGAAAGACAGGGTGGGGAAAAGGTGAGATTGCAGATAATTCCCCTAATCATTTGCTTTGTGTTGCCATAACCCCCGAAAAATAAAGTATAAAAGACAAGAAGGATTATACACCATCTTTTTTTGATAAGCTGTCCTTAAGGTATCATTATATGCGCATGAAAGCTGAGCATTAGAAAACCTTTAGGGAAAGATCCCAACCCATCAAATCCTTCCCAAACTAAGCCGCATTCCCTTGCCAAATCTAATATCCAACTCAGGACAGAAATAAAAGCGGCTTCCCCTTCCTATGCGTCGTTCATCATTATTATGATGCTTGCCTGTTCGTCTTAATTAAAACTTGTCTCTGAACATATAATCAATGATTTGGCCATGCACGGAGCTCAACCTACAAGGTTTAATTTTGGAACCTGCCACTCTTTATCTCCAGGATTTTCTTCCCTTGCCAAGCATGCCTTAAGGCAGTGTTACTTGGCAACTTCAAGACGTGCGGACTTCAATTCCCAGAACTGCCTAGCCAAGCATGCCGGCTAGGGAATTCTGGGAGTTGAAGTCGGGAGATCTGAAGCTGCCAAGTTTGAGAAACGTTGCTTTAAAGGATCAATCATCCGAAACAGCCATTTCCCACAGCAATCTCTCCAAGGGTTTCCGTGTTCCAGCTTTCTCTTCTACCATGCAAACTTTTTAATCGCAGTTTCGGGTTTTTTATTATTATTATTAGGAGGGGAAGCAAAGAAGGATAAAACATCACAGCAAGATGCTGGACCTCTTGCTGTTTCTTCCTGGAAACTGAGGACAACTCATCTCCAGATCACAGCAGGTTTCATTCCTCTTCTTTCTCTCTCTCTCTCTCTCCCCCTATCAGTCTTTCCTTGCAAGCTTTCAATCACCTCCAGCTTTTCAATCTATGCTCATCAGGCTGTTGATGTGCCAGTCCAGCATCTACAACTTATCAGGTCAATGGGTTTTTTTTTTAATGGGTCATACTTTGAAATAAATTTCTTTAACAGAATACCAGAGCTGGAAAGAACCGTGGAGGTCTTCTAGTCTAGCCCTCTGCTGAGGCAGGAAACCCTATTGCCCCGGAAGCGGAGTAAAGATGCTGACACAGTGTATGGGTTAAATATTGGGTCACTTCATTAAATTAGCATAAATTTAAATAACGTAACTTTAAATACGTAAATTTAAATATTCAAATCAACTATAAACAAGGGACCTGCAGAGGCCAAAAAACTAACGGGGCGGAAATTCCTGCCAAAAGCTTCCTGGGCAACATTGGGCAAAAACTCCTTGCTGAACCAGGTGAAGGTAGCCACCTTCATCTGGATCCAAGCCACGCCACTTGGTGTGTGGGAGGAGCTCACCGTCCAATCCCCAAGGGAAATTGGATCCGGTGAGTCCCATGGGCATCCTCTCTCCAATCCCCGAAGTTGCAAAACCTATAGTTCCTGGAGAGAGGCGGTCCATCATCTTTTTAAAAGATGCCCAAAGGAGCATGCACAGTGGCTTCTACTGCCCATTTCCGGCCCAAATCTGCCAACCCCAGTGACCAGAGGGAAGCTTAATTACTAAAATCTATATGGCACCGCACCCCCTAATCATTCCATCTTTACCGTCAGTGTGGAATAGGCGAAAAAATGGCCGCCTCTATAGGGGAAGCTGCAAAAAATTCATATTCAGCCCAGAAGCAACCTCCATAGGACACACTGTTGATAGCGGAGGGCGGGTGGGTGTTCGCTTCGGGACCAGGCAAGGCAAGGAGGAGGTCCTGTTGCATCGGCCTTAAATAGGGTGATCTAGGACCTCCCCCCTTGCCCAGCATGCAGCGTACCTCCTTGGCGCGCTGCCAGAAGCCAAACTTCTGGTTTCCAGAGAAACCGGACGTTCGGAGCTCCGTGGAGCTCAATGCAGCATCCCCCAGCTCCGGGGGCAATTTCGGCCGGCGGTTTAAGCCGCCAACTGGGCATTTCCAGTTATGTCAAATTAATGGCATGAGTGCCACAGGTGGCACACGGAGCCATATTGGAGGGCATGCAAAGCATTGCCCTTTTTTTAGCTCCAGCAGGCATGCTTGTACTGGCCAGTTGATTCTTGTTCTTGGGGAAAGCCATTTTTTGCACCCAGGAGGCTTCAGGGAAACCTCTTGTAACCTCCAGAGGACAAAAAATGACCCAATGGGCAAACCGGAAGATTGGAAAAAATGGACTTCCAGTTTGCCCACAGAACATCCCAAATGGCAAACTGACAGTCCATTTTCCCAAACTTCCGATTTGCCCATTAGGTCATTTTTCACACCCCGGAGGTTTCAGGGAAGCTCCTGAAGCCTGGGAGTTACATAGAAACATAGAAGACTGATGGCAGAAACAGACCTCATGATCCATCTAGTCTGCCCTTATACTATTTTCTGTATTTTATCTTAGGATGGATATATGTTTATCCCAGGCATGTTTAAATTCAGTTACTGTGGATTTATCTACCACGTCTGCTGGAAGTTTGTTCCAAAGATCTACTACTCTTTCAGTAAAATAATATTTTCTCATTTTGCTTTTGATCTTTCCTCCACTAACTTCAGATTGTGTCCCCTTGTTCTTGTGTTCACTTTCCTATTAAAAACACTTCCCTCCCGAACCTTATTTAACCCTTTAACACATTTAAATATTTCGATCATGTCCCCCCTTTCGCTTCTGTGCCCCAGACTATACAGATTGAGTTCATTAAGTCTTTCCTGATACGTTTTATGCTTAAGACCTTCCACCATTCTTGTAGCCTGTCTTTGGACCCGTTCAATTTTATCCATATCTTTTTGTAGGTGAGGTCTCCAGAACTGAACACAGTATTCCAAATGTGGTCTCACCAGTGCTTTATACAGCGGGATCACAATCTCCCTTTTCCTGCTTGTTATACCTCTAGCTATGCAGCCAAGCATTCTACTTGCTAATAAATTGGAACTGGGAAGAAAGCCAAGGATTGGACTCTGATTTATTTCTCTGATGTTATTTGGAATGCTGACAGCCTGTGGTGCTGACATTAGAAATAAATTGCTCCTGTTCAGAAATCCATCTTGCCTACATTTCTATCAGCCCGGTAACCTCCGATTTTAATAAATAGTTATAATAACCATAATTCTGTTGTTATTTGTTAATCCAGAAACACACACACACAAGCACACCCCTACCCCTTGCATTTCAGGCAAGCTGTATTGTAATACCGGTAAGAGGGGAGTGTGTGTTTATGGATATGAATGCCCTGGTGAATGTAAAAGTGCATGTCACATTATTGTTTGATATTAAGGGGGAGTGGGGGTGGTTAGAGCATCCATGCCTATACTTAGAGAACATTAACTGCGACATCTGGATGACTGGTACAGTACAGCTTGCAGCAATTTTCATACAATTGCTTTGAAAATCCCAGGAGCAAATAGCATCACGTTTAATTTATGCTGTAATAACATCTCCTATTGATTCTAATAAAATTGAAGAGGATTGTTTTGAATGAAATCCCCGAGGCATTTATTCCATTTTAAAAACTGAAACAACCCAAATCCTTCCTTTGCCTTAGCGTACTCTTTGGGTGTGCTAAGATTCCTATCTTCTAATGAGCACTAGCATCTGTTGTTCCTTTTGAGAGTGAGGGAATGAGAAAGAGAGAGAGGGAAAGAGAGAGAGAGAGAGAGACAGACAGACAGACAGACAGACAGACAAAGAGAGAGAGACAGGGAGAGAAACAGAGAGAGAGAGAGAGATGAAAGAAAGTGCTTTAAAGAAAAAATGTTGAATTTCAGAAAGTGCTTTTAAAGGAAGAAAATAAACAATATAAGTAAATGTGGCAATGTTATTCTTCACAATCTATTTTCAGCAGGGTTTCCCTGGAAAGTCACATAAAACCTCTGGGTGCAAGTAGAAAGAAAGTGACCAAATTGCAGAGGGTGGTGGTGGACCAAGTAGAATGAGGCTGAAGAGTCCAGATAATAATAATAATAATAATAATAATAATAATAATAATAATAATAATAATAATAAATTAGATTTGTATGCTGCCCCTCTCTGAAGACTTGGGGTGGCACACAACATAACAATAATACAATACATTACAAATCTAATAATAAAATTTAAAAGGCAATTAAAAAACATTAATATAAAATAACCAGTGTCAGAACATCACTAACTACACAATCATACACATTCAACCCAGTTAATCATACAACAGAGGTCAGAAAACACAACGAAGGGAGGAGGTAATCATTCCCACGCCTGGTGACAGAGGTGAGCCTTCAGCATTTTACAGAAGGCGAGGAGGGTGGGGGCTGTTCAAATCTCTAGATGGAATTTATTCCAGAGGGCCGGGGCTGCCACAGGGAAGGCTCTTCCCTTGGGTCCTGCCAACCGACATTGTTTAATCGATGGGACCCGGAGAAGGCCAACTCTGTGGGACCTAATCGGCCGCTGGGATTCATGTGGCAGAAGGCAGTCCCGTAGGTATTCTGGTCCGATGCCATGTAGGGCTTTAGATGGGTGGAGCCTCATGCTCCCTTTGTTCTCAGATGACTGACAGACATGAGAGAACCAGGAGCATCTCACCCCTGGGTAATATGCTGACATTGTCAACAGCTCAGAGGGTGCTATAAAAGCTCTGTGGAGTATTATATAAGTCTAAATGCTACTGCTATTCCATTCCTTTCCATTTGGTATAGTGGTTAAGGCAGTAGCCTAGAAACCAGGGGACTGTAAACTCTACTCCCACTTCTAGAGAAAAGGAGGGCCAGAGCGGACATGATAGCAGTCTACAGGTATACGAGGGGTTGCCACAGAGAGGAGGGGATCACTTTATTCTCCAGGGCACCAGGGGGCCGGACAAGGAACAATGGCTGAAAGCTGATCAAGGAGAGATTCAACCTGGAAATAAGGAAGAACTTCCTGACCATCAGAACGATCAACCAGTGGAACAACCGACCAGCGGACGTTGTGAACTCCAATACTCTAGACATTTTTAAGAGGGGCATACATAAGTGCAGTGGTCTGCCTTTCGTCCCCTGTCCAATTGTCTTTCCTCTCTTTCACCTATCATATATATTCTCTTCCTTTCATATATCCTCTCCTCTAAGTTCACTTTTACCCTTATATATATTACCACATGTCTAAATAAAAAAATAAAAAAAATAAAGAGGAAATTGGACTGCCATTTGGCTAGGATGTTATAGGGTTCCTGCTTAGGCAGGGGGTTGGACTTGATGACCCACATGGTCCCTTCCAACTCTAACAATAAATAAGTAAGTTAAGTAAGTAAGTAAGTAAGTAAGTAAGTAAGTAAGTGAGTAAGTGAGTAAGTGAGTAAGTGAGTAAGTGAGTAAATGAGTAAATGAGTAAATGAGTAAATAAGTAAATAAGTAAATAAGTAAATAAGTAAATAAGTAAATAAATAAATAAGTAAACAAACAAACAAACAATAAATAAATAAATAAATAAATAAGGAATAAAACGCAGCTGTCTGACTTTGGACCAGTCAATCTCTCACAGCTCAATCCACCTCACAGGGTTGTTGTTGTTGTTGTTGGAAAGAGAGGAGAAGGACGGAGTTGGCTGAGTGTGAGACCAGCCGTAATGTTTAAAAGAATAGTTGGTATTACACTTTTTCTGTGTCCTTATATCTGTTTCAACATTAGGCAAGCTGTTTTCTCTTTATCAAATTACAAGCAAAGTGCTCAGCCTAAGTGAAAAAATTGGCTCACATTTCCAATTGCAATTTTAACCATCCTTGAGAGGCTTCAGCGCCTATGACGCTACGACATACAATGCTATTAAACACTCTTTCTCACTGGGGTTTATGAGCCAAAATGAGGTTTCAGAGTGTTTTATATTGCAACAATCATGGGCTTCCCCCAGCTGATATTTACTTGCATCAGAACTCAACAATAAGGTACCATGGTGCCAAATATAGAAATGTGCTATAGGCCGGGAGTCCCCTACATGTCATTTTATTTTACAGGAACTGATTTAATCTATTGGCACATTGCTTAGATTACCATATTTAGAGAAGATTTTTCAAGCCATGGGCAATAAAAATTTGGAAAGCAAACTTTAAAAAAATAGACAACAGGCACCAACAGCTGTCAGCAATGCAAACACTGAAAACCTGAATGTAGAAAGAAGCTCATATA
Organism: Erythrolamprus reginae; assembly: GCF_031021105.1. NCBI lineage: Eukaryota > Metazoa > Chordata > Lepidosauria > Squamata > Dipsadidae > Erythrolamprus > Erythrolamprus reginae. The sequence continues at coordinate 410,058,227 of NC_091950.1, forward strand.
GAAGAATTGTGGGGGGGGGGGGGGACATGCAAACTCTTCTTTCCATGTTGTGTGCTGAAGGGGTATTTGTCAAAGATATATTATTATATATATAGCCTTATATAATACAGTGGTACCTCATCTTACGAACGCCTCTTCTAACGAACTTTTCAAGATACGAACCCGGTGTTTAAGATTTTTTTTGCCTCTTCTTCCGAACTATTTTCACCTTAGGAACCCAAGCAGCTGCTGCTGGGATGAAGGGGTTTCTTTCCCCCCCCTTTTTTGAAGAAAGAAAAGGGAGGGGCAGCTTGGAGGAGTAAAGATTTTGCATGCTTGCAAAGGCACTGAAACAGTGTCTTTTGAAGAAAGAAAAGGGAGGGGCGCCCCCCTTGCCTTTCTTCCTTCCCACTCACCCTTTAGCCTAGCCTTGCTTCTTCCACCTGCCCCCTTTAGCTGCTCCTCCCTGCCCTCTGTTCGTCTCCCTTCTAAAGTTTGGGATTTTCCTGAAGGATTTGCACGCATTATTTGCTTTTACATTGATTCCTATGGGAAACATTGTTTCATCTTACGAACTTTTCACCTTACGAACCTCCTCCTGGAACCAATTAAGTTCGTATGATGGGATACCACTGTATAGCCCTTTCTCCCCTCTGGTTATTATTTAGATAGGATAGGATAGGATAATAACTTTATTGCCATTTTGAATGTACCATCTCCAATATACACTCCATAAACATGTCAAAAATAAACAAACACACACACACACACACACACATACATATATATGTACATACTTACTTACATACAAACATAATTAGGTATACACCCACATATAATACAGAGAAACAGCACTGTATAGTCCAGAGGTATAATAATGAGAAAAGGGAATCTTTGAAGTATACTAGATGGATGGCACAGGGAACAAAGATACTTCAAAATGGGATAATCCTACTAGAAATACTTTGAAACCTCCTCCCAGGGGTGTGTGGGGTCCAGTGAACGGCTGCATTTTTTTTTACTACCTCACTATGGGTCTGGCTTATTTTGTGGGTGTGGCTTGCTGGCCATGTGACCAGGTGGGAGTGGCTTGACAATCATCTGACCAGGGGGTGACTTAAAGGTTATGTGGCCAACTTGATATAACTCACATCAAGGGCTTGGGTTAGGGTTAGGAATCTGGCGTCTCGTCACCCCAGAGATACAATTTCCCTTACTATTACTGAACATCCAAAATATACTATTTAATTCTATGTATATATGCCATATGTGTACATACATATTACACACAGGCACACAAAAATATACATTATCTACTATACCAAGTGTATGTACACACACACACACACACACGCATAGCTCTTTTAAAATTAAACAGAGTTTCCAAAGAATGGCATTGAGTTTCCACGCCCCATTTCCCACAATCCCATTCCTTTATAATGCCTGAAAGTGACAGCACACCGCAAAGAGCTTTTCTGTCTGGGTCACTGCAGAAGCCAATACCAACCCAAAAAGAGAATCCAGACACACCGGTAAAAGGCAAAGGCAGTTTATAAAATTCAAGAAAAACACAGGTAACAGAAAATGTCCTTACAAACAGGAAAACGCTGTATCTTCAAATAAATCCACGAAGGCAAAAGTCCATGCAGCAATACAGGATTCTTGCTGCCAAGACGAGGCTGTAGATAGCAGACCTACACCTCCCACGGGTCTTCCAAACTGCTGGGCCACAAGCCAGGAACAGAGACGTCGAGAACAAAGCAGGACACCATAACTCCAACTGACAACACTTCACATGGCTTCAAGGGCTTGCCTGCCTTTTAAACCCTGCTAAGGAGGACCACACCCAAGCCCAGCTGTTCCTAATTCAGTGCTGATAATACTTCTTTAATTGCTCCTTTCTTTGATCTGAACGTTTCTGTTGCATGTCAATGATGGCTTGTGCTTCATCACCTAATGACTCCAAGCTACTGGCTGGGGAGAACCCCCCCCCCCCCCCGGGGCTCTCATGCTGTTCTCCTTCATCCCATTCCTGACTTTCCTCTCCCCCGTCCGACTGTTCAGCCCCCTCCTCTTCGCTGTCATCCTCTTCCGGGCATGGAGCCAGCAGAGACACAGCCGGTCCCTGAGCAGCCTCAGGCTGAACCACAACAGAGCTAAGGCTGTGAATTAATACCTTCTACTCTAAGGTGTCCAGACGTCCTACTTTTGAGCAATTTGTCCTGCGTATTGCAGCATTTTCAAAAAGTCCCGATTTTTTGAAAGAAATACCAGAGCTGTGGTGGCGCAGCAGGTAGTGTGCTGTACTGCAGCCACTGAAGCTGACTGTAGATCTGTAGGTCAGCAGTTCAGATCTCACCACTGGCTCAAGATTGACTCAGCCTTGGGCAGGAAACCCTACACTACTTCAGACAGATGGTTATCCAACATTATCTTAAAAACTGCCAGTGTTGGGGCATTCACAACTTCTAGTGGCAAGCTGTTCCACTGATTAACTGTTCTGACTGTCAGGAAATTTCTCCTTAGTTCTAGGTTGCTTCTGTCCTTGTTTAGTTTCCACCCATTGCTTCTTGTGCTACCCTCAGGTACTTTGGAGAATAGGTTGACTCCTCCTTCTTTGTGGCAACCCTTGAGATATTGGAACACTACTATCAGGTCTCCCCTGGTCCTTCTTTTCATTAAACTAGCCATGTCCAGTTCCTACAACCGTTCTTCGTATGTATGTTGAGACAAAATAAATCACCACTGTTCTTGTGAATTTGGGAGAGGAGGGGGCATTTATTTTTCTTAATTGTAAAAAAAAATAGTCTGAAAACACATTGATCATTTCTGGCTCATGGCTCTATTTTCATTATGGGACAGTGTTGAAGATAAAAAGATGATCCCTCCCAAACATATATTAGACCTGGATGACTGAGAATTTTTAAAGCCATATATACTACTCAAAAAAAACAAAGGGAACACTCAAATAACACATCCTAGATCTGAATGAAGGAAATATTCTCATTGAGTACTTTGTTCTGTACAAAATTGAAGGTGCACAACAGCATGTGAAATTGATTGTCAATCAGTGTTGCTTCCTAAGTGGACAGTTTGATTCCACAGAAGTTTGATTTATTTGGACTCATATTGTGTTGTTTAAGTGTTCCCCTTTTTTTTTTTTGAGCAATGTATTAGAGCAGCAATAGGAGGTGGGATTTTTTTATTTTATTTTTTTGCATAGGAGAAAAATATTGTTTCCATGGCGTATATTGAAATAACAACTTGAGATAAATGTCATTGCAATCTGTGGTGTGGTGCTCACCCCATGGGGAACATCTCAGGAAAACATCAAGAGTGTTTCGTAAATTAAAAGGGAGGGAATTAAAGTGGCAACAGTTGGAGGACCAGTCAGGAGGTGGGATGCCCTGCCAATTGATTTCCTGCGGTCTTGGGGGATAACTGCACTGTTATTATTTTTTTTAAGAGGACAGATTCCCGTGGCTTTCTGCTTTGACTTTTGATGATGGCAATTATATCTTGAACACAGTTATTTATTTATTTATTTATTCATTTGTCCAATACACAAGTACATAGGAAGAAAATAGGCATGTGATAATATAAAAAGGGTGAAAGTGGGCTTAGAGGAGAGGAAAAATGACAGGAAGAGAATATATAAGATAGGTGAAAGAAAGGAAAGACAATTGGACAGGGGACGAAAGGCACACCAGTGCACTTATGTACGCCCCTTACTGGCCTCTTAGGAATCTGGAGAGGTCAATCGTGGAGAGTCTAAGGGAGAAATGTTGGGGGTTAGAGGTTGACACAATTGAGTCCGGTAATGAGTTCCATGCTTCGATAACTCGATTGTTGAAATCATATTTTTTACAGTCAAGTTTGGCGCGGTTCGTATTGAGTTTGAATTTGTTGTGTGCTCTTGTGTTATTGCGGTTGAAGCTGAAGTAGTCATTGACTGGTAGGACATTGCAGCATATGATCTTGTGGGCAATACTCAGATCATGTTTTAGACGCCGTAGTTCTAGGCTTTTTAGGCCTAGGATTGTAAGTCTATTTTCGTAGGATATTCTGTTTCGAGTGGAGGAGTGAAGGGTTCTTCTGGTGAAATATCTTTGGACATTTTCAAGGGTGTTGATGTCTGAGATGTGGTATGGGTTCCAGACAGATGAGCAATAGTCTAAGATGGGTCTGGCAAAGGTTTTGTAGGCTCTTGTGAGTAGAGTGAGATTGCCTGAGCAGAAGCTGCGTAGGATCAGGTTAAAGTTGAACTCATTAATGAGGGGCCTTTGGTGTTCTCCGAGTTTGGCTGTTCTTGCAGATATTTCTCTTTTTTAAAAGTTTCTTTATTGTTTTTTTAAAAAGTATTTCTTACATGTTTTGTTTTGTTTTTACAGATCTTAATCCATTTCTATTGTCTTTTGAATATGTCATTCATTTCTCTATATGTTTTATTAAATTATATGCATTCAAATATAAATATCATAAGTAAAACATGGTATTAAGATAGAGAAAAAGAAAAGAAAAAGAGAAACCATTCATCTCAAGTTTTTACTTCATTTCCATTATTGTTTCTAAATATACTGATACTTTGTGTTGTGTCCAGAGGACAGTTAGGCCTTGTACCCGCCCCACATTCCTTGGGCGGGAAAATCCAGGCACGGCCATGTTTGTTCTTGTTCTGTTCTGTAACCTGTTACCTCTTGTTCAATAAAGAATTGTTCTTACCCATTGATTGCAGTCCTTCACTCCAGTAAGGATTTAACACTTTGTATTGTTACATTTTCAGTTTTTGTTTTGAATCCATTCGTGCCATTTGTGCCATAATTCTTTAGATTTTTTGTATTTTGTTCCCTTAATTGAGTTTGTCATTTCGTCCATCTCTACACATCTATATATTTTATCAATAATTAAGCTTTCCGAAGGGGTCTGTTCATTTTTCCACATTTGTGCCAGTGATATTCTAACTGCGGTGTTTATGTGTGTCATGAGGAAGAGCGTTTGCTTAGAGTAATGTCTTTTCCAGATTCCTAAGAGCATACCCTCTGGTGTATATTCTATCTCCTCTTTTGTAATTTCTGTGAGCCATCTGTGGGTTGTTTTCCATATTTTTTGAATGTTAGGGCAGGACCACCACATGTGAAAAAAGGAACCTTTTTGCTTTTTGCATTTCCAACAGGTGTCCTGTAGTGTCGGGTAGATCTTCGCTAACCTTGATGGAGGCATATACCATCTATAAAAGATTTTGTAAAAATTTTCTTGCAGATATTTCATTACCCAAACTAGATACTGTATTTTTCAGACTATAAGACACACTGCAATACAGTGGTACCTCTACTTAAGAACACCTCTACTTAAGAAATTTTTAGATAAGAACTGGGCGTTTAAGATTTTTTTTTGCTTCTTCGTAAGAACCATTTTCTACTTAAGAACCTGAACCCGGAAAAATTTCTCAGGAAATCTGAGAGTGGCATGAAGGCCCGGCCAGTTTGCTGTCATTCACCCTGGGTTTCTCTCTCTGGCGCAGTGTATGGGAGGCAGCCTCGCCCTGGGTGTATGTGAAGTACGTGTTCCTCCTCGCTGTCTCAGAGTCCCTCTTTTTTTTTAAGTCTAAAAGTTTTGGATTTTTTTGATTCCCCTCACCTCATCTTCTTCCTTCAGCAGTGACTGTCCTCCTCCTCCTCTTCTTCCTCCTCCTCCGACCCAAATTCTGAGCTTTTATTTCTTTCCTAATGGGGTTGCACGCATTATTTGCTTTTACATTGATCCCTATGGGAAAAATTGCTTCTTCTTAAGAACGTCTCTACTTGAGAACCTGGTCACGGAACGAATTAAGTTCTTAAGTAGAGGTACCATTGTATAAGATACACCTTAGTTTTTGGGGAGGAAAATAAGAGGAAAAAACCCACCGCTGTTAATAACCGTGACAGGAAAGGTCATAAAATTGAACAAAGCTCACTGGACAAAATTAATGTCTTATTCAGCAACTGAAATTTTGGGCTCAATTGTGGTCGTAAGTCGAGGACTACCTGTATTCCCCAGAGAGAAGGATGGGCCCATTCTTGCTTGTGTTCTAGAAGGCAATCAAGACCTGTCTGTTCTGAAGCACTTTTGGGAATAAGAGAATACTGAATTGTTCCTCAGCAACGACAGTTAAGTGTTGAGTATTGTGATGAACATGATTCCACGGTACTCTATGATCACGATTCTATTGCTGTCATTAGTCATTTTAATTTTTGATTACTGCATCTTTTAATGGTGGTTGTGAGCAGTTGTGTAAGCAGCTCAGAATTATTTTCTGGTGAGGGGGGCACATAAGCCTTTGTACACGAATGTATAAATGCTTGTCGAGATAGGCTGATTAGGGCTTTTGTCATGATAATTGTTTCTAAAATAAATACAAATGTAATGCTAGAGATTTAATTCAAGTGAGCCAATTAGTTGTTCTCATAATGGTTTACGATTGATTGGTTGATTGATTTGGCCCAGAAATGTCGTGAATGGTTTTTATAAAGTATTTCCATTGATAACTTCAAATATTGTATTCTTGGATATCATTTTAATACTCTTACAAGTTTCTTACATTGAAAAGGTGATGCATTGTCCCCGTTAAGAGGCTGATTTATTGGATTTAGGGGAAATCAGTGTACTTTACTTTACTTTACTTTACTTTACTTTACTTTACTTTACTTTACTTTACTTTACTTTACTTTACTTTACTTTACTTTACTTTACTTTACCTTACCTTTGAACCCTACCACTGTTCTTTTTTTTTTAATAAACTTTATTGATTTTCAGTAAAAAAGACATACAAACTTACAAACATTTAAACACATATTAGGAGTTACAATTACCCCTCTTTTCTTGAAGTCAATTTTTAATACGGAAAAAAGGATAAAATCTTAAATCTTTAAATCAAACTAATATTCTAATTGAAAAGAAGAACTTTGTTTATATATTCTAATAAACATAAAGTTAAATTGATAAAAAAGAAAAAGCCAACAACACTAACAACACAAAAAATATCAATAACATTTAATTACATTCATACCGTTTTCATTACCTTATTTTCAACTTATTCTTATCTATCCATGTATAAAGTTTATCCCAAATAATATAAAAATCAGATTCTTCTTGATCATTCAGCCTTCTCGTCATCATATCCATCTCTGCACAATCCAATATTTTTTTAACTACATCCTCTTTTTGGGGGATATCTTCCCCTTTCCAATTTTGTGCATAAACTATCCTAGCGGCTGTTAAAATATGTACAACCAGAAAAGAAATATCTTTTTTATATTTCTGTTTAGCTATGCCTAGGAGATAAAATTCAGGGGATTTTTCTATTTCATATAATGTAATCTCTTTTATCCGGACATATTGGAGAATGATAGAACCCTACCACTGTTCTTATCCAACTATTTCTCTAGCTATGGTTTTCCCTTCTCTCTCCCAAGGTCTTTCCCACACACCATTACACATATTAAACTTGGACTGGGGATTTAAACTTATGAAATGGCCACATGACCTGGCTTTAATATCCAGGAACCTTGAGCCTCACAACCAATTTCTTCATCCCGGCACACTAAGTAATTATCCTTTCCATTGCAATTCACAGCACTGTCACATTTTGCAGCCTGGCAAAAGGTCGAGTATAAAAATTGCTCTCCAGGCCAATCAAGCTGCAAGAGACTGTTTTGTAAATGGACATTCTCAAGCTTCTCTGTTATCAATAAAAAAATCAGCTTGCTCGCCAGGTTGCAGGAAGGCTGATAGAAAATAAAAGTTTCCACTCTAATAGCAACAGCACTTAAACCTATATACTGCTTCATAGTGCTTTACAAATTACAACTCTCTCTAAGTGGTTTGCAGTCAGCATGTCGCCCCAACAATCTGGGTCCTCATTTTATCCACCTCAGAAGGACAGAAAGCTGAAATGTCTACAAACTTGTCTGCAAAATATTGAAATGAAAGCAAGAGCTGGGGACATACTACCACATGTGGTGCATGTGCCCAGAGGCAAAGAAATATTGGAAGAAAATCAGAGATGGATAAATGAAATTATAAAGCAAAAAGTAGAATTAACACCGGAAATGTTCTCGCTAGGAATCATGAAAGATAAGATAAGCAAAAATAATCAAAACCTCATTCTATACATAATTACTGCTGCTAGGATCACATATGGCCAACATTGGAAAACAGAAATTAACAAAAATATTAGAATTTCCAGAAATGAAGAAACTGATAAATTGGTATGATTGGTTGGTAGATGAATTGAGATTGGATATTAAAATGGTGAAGAAAAAAGAAAAAAAGTAAGAATTAAGAAATATGTTAACAGAGATAAGTTTAATTAGTAAGAGATATAGTAATGCAGAAGATTCAACAATACGCAAACTGCAAAATGAATAATACCAAATTGTTATTCGTTATGTAAGGGTATGTTATTGATTTGATTTGATTTGATTTGATTTGATTTGATTTGATTTGGTTTGGTTTGGTTTGGTTTGGTTTGGTTTGGTTTGGTTTGGTTTGGTTTGGTTTGGTTTGGTTTGATTTGATTTGATTTGATTCGATTCGATTCGATTCGATTCGATTTGATTTGATTTGATTTGATTGCCCCTTTCCGGAGACTCAGAGTAGCTTACAACAACAATAAATAGTACAAATCTAATGGTTAAAAAAACAGTTTAAACCCCTTATTATAAAAAAGTCATGTCATGTCATGTTGATGTTATGTATCATTTTTCTCTTTTCTTTGTTTTTTTCTTTTCTTTTCTTTTTCTTTCTTTCTTTTTCTCGCCTTTTGCATCTATGTTTTTTGTTTTTATTTTACTTTTTGTATTTTGATTCTGTATATAGGTATGTTTTGTAATTATATGTTGTGATGTTTTTAAAATTGTTCAATAAAAATATATATATAAAAAAAACACAGTCTGGGTCCTCATTTTACCCACCTCAGAAAGCTGAATCAACCTGGAGCCAGTGAGAATTGAACTGTTGGTAGAAATAGCTTGCAGTACTGCATTCTAACCACTGCACCACAATGGCTTTTGTATTTAATGTTGGGATGGAGGGAATACACTAGTTCTAAATAGTCAATACTTCCATTGCTGGAATACTTGGTACTTCATGTCTTTCCTCACCATAAATCCTACCAGAAAGAGTTTTGTGAGAATCCTGCTGTTCTGTCTGGGTCCCTCCAGAAGCCAACACCAAACCAAAAAGAGAATCCAGACACACTGGTAAAAAGCAAAGGCAGTTTATATAATTCAAAGCAAACACAGGTAACAGAAACTGTTCTTACAGACAGGAACACGCTGGAACTTCACAGAGGTTTCACGAAGGCAATGAAATAAAACAGGATTCTTGCTGTCAAAAACAACACTGGAGATAACAAACCCACGCCTCCCCCAAGTCTTCCAGACTTCTAGGCCACAAGCCAAGATCAGAGATGCCGAGAAGGAAAGCAGGGTCACAGAACTTCCAGTTGATAACGCTCCACAAGGCTGCAAGGGCGGGCCTGCCTTTTAAACCCTGCTGAGGAGAACCACACCCAAACCCAGCTGTTGCCAATTCAGGGATGGAAATACCTTTCTAATTGGCCCCGTCTTTGAGCTGCTCGTCGCTGCCTCATGTCTATTATAGCCTGTGCGTCTTCATCCAATGAATCCAGGCTACTAGCTGGGGAGAGGGCCCCCCCCGGGGGTTTCAGGCTGCTCTCCCTCCTCCTCTTCCTGACGTTCCTCTCTCCCGTCTGCCTGGTCCTCCCCCTCCTGTTCACTGTCCTCCTCCTCTGGGCATGGATCCGGCAGAGATCCAGCCGGTCCCTGAGGAGCCTCGGGCTGAATCACAACAATTCATGCCTTTCCTCACCATAAATCTTGCCAAAAAGAGTTTTGTGAGAATCCTGTATAGAAAAAAAACAAAAGCCTGAGCTTTGAAAAAGCCTGACACCAGCAAGGGGGTTTCTAACTATTCCTCTAACTTTGCACCCCTCTTCTTGATGCATTTAAGAGTCCCAAAGAACCCATTTCCCGTTTCTCCCCTTCCTTGCTCAAACCCAGGGGTGGGCAGCAGGCAGAACGGGGTGGAACACAGTTCCACCAGTGGAAATTTGTTTATTTATTTAAAATATTTGTATGCCACCCCTCTCTGAGGACTCGGGGCGGCTCACAACATAAATGAAGCTGTGTGCCCAGCTCCAGCTGACCATCCCACCCTCCCATCCTCCTCCTTGGAAAGCGGCAGGGAGACCAGCACCGGCAGGAATGCAGTGGGTCCTTTTCCTCCCTCCTCTTTTCTCATTAGCTGATTGGCACTCATTTGCCTAGCTACCCAGCCTGAGGCAGGGAGTGACCAGGAAGAAAAGCGTGGGAAATGCGAAGCAAATTGTCACCCCAGAGAAACATAGAAACATAGAAGATTGACAGCAGAAAAAGACCTCATGGTCCATCTAGTCTGCCCTTATACTATTTCTTGTATTTAATCTTAGGATGGTTATACGTTTATCCCAGGCATGTTTAAATTCAGTTACTGTGGATTTACCAAACACGTCTGCTGGAAGTTTGTTCCAAGGATCTACTCCTATTTCAGTAAAATAATATTTTCTCACGTAACTTCTAATCTTTCCCCCAACTAACCTCAGATCATGCCCCCTTGTTCTTGTGTTCGCTTTTCTCTTCTGAACCTTATTTAACCCTTTAACATATTTAAATGTTTCAATCATGTCCCCCCTTTCCCTTCTGTCCTCCAGACTATACAGATTGAGTTCATTAAGTCTTTTCTGATACGTTTTATGCTTAAGACCTTCCACCATTCTTGTAGCCCGTCTTTGGACCCGCTCAATTTTGTCAATATCTTTTTGTAGGTGAGGTCTCCAGAACTGAACACAGTATTCCAAATGTGGTCTCACCAGGGCTCTATACAGCGGGATCACAATCTCCCTTTTCCTGCTTGTTATACCTCTAGCTATGCAGCCAAGCATTCTACTTGCTTTCCCTACTGCCTGACTGCACTGTTCACCCATTTTGAGACTGTCAGAGAGCGACACTGGTGAGGTTGTAAGTCGAGGACTTAGCAGTTCACTTGAACGATGATGATCGTTCAAGCCACTCCCACCTGGTCACATGGCCAGCAAGCCACTCCTACCCAGTCACATGACCATCAAGCCACACCCACAAAATAAGCCACACCCCACAGTGTGGCAGTAAAAAATTTGGCTGCCCATTACTGCTCAAACCTAGTTTCACTTTCCAATCGTGGAAGAAACTGACACAACAAGCAAAACATTTCCTTGAAATGCAAAAGATGATACAGTATTTTGGAAGAGAAGAAAGTGGCAGATTGAAGAGGTCAGATAAGGTGCTGGAGTGTACTGGCATCTCTGCCCCAAGAAAAATTATACGGGAATTTCATCAATGTTCTTTTTTTTTTTTAGTCTAGTGACAATGGTGACCTTTCTAACTGCCATGGCAAACCAGCTTGGGAATGCAAAGGTTTAAAACCTCGAGAACAAATGTTCAAGGTTAAGAAACATGTCAGATACTACTTTCACTCTGGGGTTGGCCTTTAAAAAGAAGCTACCAGGGTTAACCATTCAATGTCCATTGCATCCATTTCTACTGCAAGAGATGCCAAGAATGACTTTTTTACCCAGGAAAATAAAGTGTTCTGTAATATATAAAACCCGAACTCAGAACAATCTGTCTGTCTGTCTGTCTGTCTGTCTGTCTGTCTGTCTGTCTGTCTGTCTGTCTGTCTGCCTGCCTGCCTGCCTGCCTGCCTGCCTGCGTTTGTTTGTTTGTTTGTTTGTTTGTTTGTTTACTTACTTACTTACTTACTTACTTACTTACTTATTTATTTATTTATTGTTAGAGTTGAAAGGGACCATGCAGGTCATCAAGTCCAACCCCCTGCCTGAGCAGGAATCCTAAAGCACCCCAGCCAAATGGCAGTCCAATCTCCCCTTGGGGATCCTGCTGGGGAGAGGCAGATATGGCGGGGGCCACAGAGCTAGCCGTTCCAGGGGAACGAGAGATCGTTGCTTAATAACGATCCCTTGTTCCGGCTCTGTGAACCCAATCCTGGGTGCTGGTGATGAGTGTAATTCTGGCCCTGGGCTCAAGCTGCTGCTACTCAATGCCAGGTCGGTGGTAAATAAAGCTCTCCTCATCTGGGATCTGATCCTGGATGAGGAGGCCGACCTGGCATGTGTTACTGAAACCTGGCTGGGCCCAGAGGGAGGAGTCCCTCTCTCTGAAATTTGCCCAGCCGGGTTTCAGATATGGCATCAGCCTCGACCCCAGGGAAGGGGGGGAGGAGTGGCTATTATAGCCAGGGAGAGCCTTGGCTTGCGTAGACTCGTTGCTCCAGAGATTGCGGGTTGCGAGTCCCTCCTGAAGTTGGACTTAGGGGTCCAGGTGGGCTTGTTTCTCACGTACCTGCCTCCCAGCTGCGTGTCACAAGCCCTGCCTGTGCTACTCGAGTAGGTAGCTGGGTTGGTGGTGGGGTTCCCCCGACTTATTGTCTTGGGGGACTTTAACCTGCCGTCGCTCGGTGAAACCTCTGGACTGGCACAGGAGTTCATGGTCACCATGACAGCCATGGACCTGACTCAAGTAGTACAGGGTCCGACCCACGAGGGAGGGCACGCACCTGACATGGTATTCCTTTCCGAGCAATTGAGTAATGGTCTGAGACTAAGGGGCTTAGAAGCATTGCCTTTGCCATGGTCAGACCATTTTCTACTACGGCTTTGACAGGCAGGACATTGCAGCATATGATCTTGTGGGCAATACTTAGATCATGTTTAAGGCGTCTTAGTTCTAAGCTTTCTAGACCCAGGATTGAAAGTCTACTGGTCATTGGCTATTACCTATGAAGCTGGAATATTAGACAGATCTGGGGGGGGAGGGGGAGATAGAATCTCTCTTTCTGGGAATCATAGGAGAAGGGCTTGTTGTGTTGTCTGCATTGGATATCTTCCTAAGGAAATGTTTAAAACATGAGCTGTTGTTTCCCTCATACATATTCTAAACAAGTCATCCAATTTGTATTATAGGCCTGGAGTCCCCACTGTAAATCTTTTGATATAAATATCAAAAGATTCCCCTTGGTGTTTGTCATACTCTTTACCTATTTTTATATCAGTGGTGGTTGTAGTAACAGCAGCAGCAACAACAAGAAGAATTCCTGACGTGCTGCAGACCCAACTTGTAAACTTCCAGCATAATTTGAGTCTGGATTTCAAATTTATCTGCTGACAAAAGTTCAACCAGAGAAGATCCATCATGATATCCAGCCTTGGGAGGAAAGACCCATCTACGTCGCCAGGCGTGGGGCAACTAGCATATCCCCCCCCCTTCTGACCATTAAAAATTATGTGTGGGTATGATTGTAATATTAAGTGTTGATTATGTATTACTTCTTGTTTTTTAAGATAATGGGTTTTTAGCCATAGTTTTAATTATTAGTTTTTTATTTATATTGTGTTATTGTTGTTGTGAGCCGGCCCAAGTCTCCGGAGTGGGGTGGCATACAAGTCTAATAAATTATTATTATTATTATTATTATTATTATTATTATTATTATTATTATTATTATTATGTCAATACAACACAGCAAACAAGATCACTGTGCTGGATTTCGTATTTCATCACCAGTCGGGCGCTTCCCAAGCACCTAAGACTGAGTGATGTAGCGGTGATTTATGTTTGCCGATCCCAGTAAAGCGGCCTTTTGCAATTGACAGATGGAGATTTTGTCAATTCCGATGGTTTTCAAATGTCTGCTGAGATCCTTTGGCACTGCGCCCAGTGTGCCAAGTACCACTGGGACCACTTTCACTGGTTTATGCCAGAGCTCAATTATTAGTATTATTAGTATTATTAGTATTATTAGTATTATTAGTGTTATTAGTATTGTTAGTATTGTTAGTATTGTTAGTATTATTAGTATTATTAGTATTATTAGTATTATTAGTATTATTAGTATTATTAGTATTATTAGTATTATTAGTATTATTAGTATTATTAGTATTATTAGTATTATTAGTATCCAGGAGGGCAAATAACATTACACCTGTCATGACATCATCATTCAAACAATATGGAGGATACAATTTGCATTATTTACTTATTTATTAGAGTTGGAAGTGACCTTGAGGTCATCTAGTCCAACCCCCTACTCATGCAGGAGTCTCTACACTATTTCTGACAAATAGGAGCCCAATATCCCTTTGAAATTCTCAAGCGTTGGAGCTCTCACAACCTTCGCAGGTAAAGCTGTTCCACTGGTTGATCGTTCTCACCATCAGAAAGTTCCTCCATATTTCCAGGTTGAATCTCTCTTTGGTCAGCTTCCATCCATGATTCCTTGTCTGGCTTCTGGTGCTTTGGAGAACAGCCTGACCCTCTCCTCTCTGTGGCAGCCCCTCAAGTATTGAATAACTGATATTGACACAATTGAGAGAGTCCAGAAATACTTCACAAGAAGAGTCCTTCACTCCTCCTCTCGAAACAAACTACCTTACTCCTCCAGACTTCAAATACTACGGTTAGAAAATTTACAATACATCGCCTCCACACTGTTGTTCATAAGATCATACACCATAACAACCTTCCTGTTAGTGACTACTTCACCTTCAACAACAACAACACAAGAGCACGTAATACATACAAACTAAATGTAAATCGCTCCAAACTTAATTGCAGAAAATATGACTTCAGCAACAGAGTGATCAATGCCTGGAACTCACTACCTGACTCTGTTGTTTCTTCTCCTAACCCCAAAATCTTCAACCTTAAATTATCTACTGTTGACCCCTCCCCTTTTCTAAGTGGTCTGTAAGGGGCGTGCATAGGTGCACTATTGTGCCTACCGTCCCTGTCCTTCTGTCCTATTATCCTTTTTTATCACCTCTTTATACTTTGTTATGTTAATACAAACCATAATTCTATACTTATTTGACAAATATAATAAATAAAATAAATAAATAAATAAAGACTGCTATCATGGCTCCCCTGGTCTTTCTCTTCACTAGACTATCTATGCCCAATTCCTGCAACCTCTCTTCATATTTTTCCGTTCCCAGTCCTCTTATCATCCTGGTTGCTCTCTTCTGTACTTTCTTTTTCTGCTCATTATTTCACACCTGGCTTTATTGTGGCTTGCCCTTGTGCTGAATTGCACAATTTTTGCTATTTTGTCTACGAAACCTGGTTCCGGGCTGAAGTGGGGGTTTAGGAAACAGGCTTCTGTGGTGTGGAATATGGTCTGGATTACCAGGAGGGAGAGTCTGCTTCCCAGAGGGCAGAGTGGCAGTGGAGTTTGAAAAGTTTGGTTGGCAGCTATATTAGGATATATAGGATATAGCTGTAATTATGCAAACAGTTACTTTAATCTGGCAAGATTCTGTCCAGAGGTGAAGAATAATAAAGAAAAGTATTCCCAAGTAATTCCATGTGTTCTTCTTGATTTTTGGGGCCTCATAGCTCCTTTGATAACAAGTAAAACAAAGGCTACCTATAGGACCTGGGGCTGGGCTCAGAAGCCAGGTATGCCCTGAACCTACATTAAAAAAGAGAAATTGCTTTTCAAATCAATTTAAATCTTCCCCCATTTCATCCATATCACAATTTGCCCATCTGATCTATTGCAGATCCATTTGAAGGGGATATAAATTATTTGGCCAGCTCAGTGGCACATCCTGAATTTCTATTCTTAAAGAATTTGAAGTGGTGCTAACCAGTGATGGGCTCCTACAGGTATGGACAGGTACGCAGAACCAGTAGAAAAAAATTGGTCATGTACGCAGAACCGGGAGAAAATTTTTGAATTGTTTTCTTTTTTCCCCTTCTGGGCTTTGGATGTGTTTTTCCTATCACTGTAAATGAGGTTGAATGTGTATAATTTTAAAAGAGGCATGTGTGTGTGTGTGTGTGTGTACATACACATACAGTTTATATAGTAGATAATGAATATTTTTGTGTGCCTGTGTGTAATATGCAGCAAAGAGCATGCTCCGGTGTTGGGGGGGGTGCATGTGCAGTGAACCATGTTGTCAACCCCTGGATTTCTTTGCTTCCACGCATGTGCATAAGCAAGGAAATATAGTCACTCATGCCCTCGTCACCTCGAGGTTCAACTACTGCAATGCTCTCTACAAAGGGGCTACCTTTGAAAAGTGTTCGGAAACTTCAGATCGTGCAGAATGCGGCCGCGAGAGCTATCGTGGGGCTTCCCAGATCTGCCCACGTTTCGCCAACACTCTGCGGCCTGCACTGGTTGCTGATCAGTTTCCGGTCACAATGCAAAGTGTTGGTAATGACCTATAAAGCCCTACATGGCATTGGACCAGAATACCTCTGGGACCACCTTCTGCTGCACGAATCCCAGCGACCAATCAGGTCCAACAGAGTTGGCCTTCTCCGGGTCCTGTCGACTAAACAATGCCTTTTGGCAGGACCCAGGGGAAGAGCCTTCTCTGTGGTGGCTCCGTCCCTCTGGAAATTACTCCCCCTGGAGATTCTAATTGCCCCTACTCTTCCCGCCTTGGCAACCTATCTATGTTGCCAAGCATGGGGGGAATAACTATCTTTCCCCCCCCATCACCACCTTTTTCTGACTGTAATATATGAGAATGGTGTGATTGTGTAGTAATGATCGTTTTTAATATTATGGCTTTTAAATTTGTTTTTTAACTTATATTGGATTTATACTTTGTATATTGTATTGTTGTTGTGAGCCACCCCGAGTCTTCGGAGAGGGGTGGCATACAAATCTAATAAATCTAAGAGACCAAGAGAAGGGGATCTGAAAATATTTTTACCACCACACTACAGGCATGGCCTATTTTGTGAGCATGGCTTACTGGTCATGTGATCAGGTGGGAGTGGCTTGATGACCATGTAACCAGGGGTGGTTTAAAGGTCATGTGACTGGTTTATAGGTAGCCAACTTGACGTCACTCACATCAAGGGTTTGGGTTAGGGTGCCTGGCCTCTTCTCGCCTCAGAGAGATTCAATTTCCCTATCTATTTACTATTTACTGAACATTCAAAATATACTATTTAATTTTATGCATCTATGCCATATGTGTACATACATATTATACAGAGACACACAAAAATATACATTATCTATTATATAAACTGTATGTGTATGTACACAAACACACACTCACGCACAGCTCTTTTAAAATGATACATATTTAAACTCATTTACTGCGATAGGAAAAACATACCCAGAAGGGAAAAAAAAGAAAAAAAATCAAAAATGTTCTACCAGTTCTGCAAACCTGACTGTACCTGCTGGAGCCCATTACTGGAACCTACCTAGAAATAAGGAGAAATGTCATAACAGTGAAAACAATTAATCAGTGGAACTTCAGAAGTTGTAGGTTGTCCATCACTGGAAGCTTTTAAGAGGAGACTTAGATAGCCACTTTTCTGGAATGGTATCAGGTTAGACCAGATGACCTGCTCCAAGGTCTCTTTCAACTCTGTTATCCCATTAACAGAATTGAATACCTAAGGAAGCATCTTCAAAGATGCTTTTCTCATGGAAATTTCTTTAAAAATAACAGATTCAAGATCATTTCTCTGGATGAACTTGATACCTTGTGCAACGGAAAGCAAGGTTACACCATTGTGAGGGACAGACTGAAATCACAAAGCAACATTTCTCTTTAAGAATTATTAATCTTCCCTGACAGCTCTGCCATTACCATGCCAAGAAGTAACTAATCAGAAATTTTATACTGAAAGAAAGGGTATTGATTAGCTATTACCCATGAAGCCGGAATATTAGATAGATCAGGAAAAAAAATTCACTTTATTTATTTATTTATTGGATTTGTATGCCACCCCTCTCCAAGGACTCGGGGTGACTCACAGCACATCAAAGAAAACAGTATACAATATAAATTACTAAAATCCATGGCTAGTTCTTGGAGAAGATTGAAGGCAAAGTGGATAAAGAAAAGACCTGGTCATAGCTTACAAGTGGAACACTCAAAAAGGAGACAGAAGGACTAATACTGGGGACACAAGAACAGGCCATTAGAACCAATGCTCTCAAAGCCAGAATTGAAAAATCAACAGACGACCCAAAGTGCAGACTTTGTAAAGAAACGGATGAAACAATCGATCACATACGCAGCTGCTGCAAAAAGATCGCAGAGACTGACTACAAGCATAGACATGATACTGTGGCACAGATGATCCACTGGAACTTGTGCCGGAACTACCACTTACCAGTGGCAAAGAACTGGTGGGATCATAAGCCCGAAAAAGTGGTCGAAAATGAGCAAGCAAAACTACTGTGGGACTTCTGACTTCAGATTGACCGAATTCTGAAACATAACACATCAGACATTGTGATCGTGGAGAAAAAGAAAGTATGGATCATCGACATCGCAATCCCAGGGGACAGCAGAATTGAGGAGAAGCAGCTAGAGAAATCAGTGAAATACGGAGATCTAAAAATCGAGCTGCAACGACTCTGGCATAAGCATAGTGATCTTGTTTGCTGAGTTGTATTGAAATAATAATAATAATAATAATAATAATAATAATAATAATAATAATCCCTACATGGCATCAGACCAGAATACCTCCAGCACTGCCTGATGCTGCACAAATCCCAGCAACCGATTAGGCCCCCCACAGAGTTGGCAAAACAATGCCGTCTGGTGAGACCCAGGGCAAGAGCCTTCTATGTGGCAGCCCCGGCCCTCTGGAATCAGCTCCCCCCCAGAGATTAGGACTGCCCCCACCCGCCTTGCCTTTCACAAACATTTGAAAACTTATCTAAGTCACCAGGCACGGAGGAAATAATATATCCTTAGCTGTCTTGACTTTATGTATGGTGTGTTTGGGTTGTATGATTGTTTTTAATAGGGGTTTTTAAAACTATTTTAACATTGGATTTATATATGATGTTTTACTTGTTGTGAGCCACTCCGAGTCCTCGGAGAGGGGCGGCATACAAATCTAATATATTATATAATAATAATAATAATAATAATAATAATAATAATAATAATAATAATATATTAGACTTGTATGCCGCCCCTCTCTGAAGACTCGTGGAGGCTCACAACAGCACCCATGCCTTCACTATGAAACCAAAGATGAAATTCCCGATCTCATGTGGCCTTATATTAAGCTGGGAGAGGTGGGGATGAGAGAAAATCTCATTTTTGCTTTTTTTAGAGTTCAGCCTTTAGCTCAGCAGGCTCTGGACATGGTTCACCTTTGAAGTGGATGGTGAAACTTCCCTCTGACATAAGACCTCCAGGGGTCCTTGACACACACAGTATTTATCTTCAAATGATTCCCTGAGGCAAAATGTGTCTTTCCCTCTTTTTACTAAAGCAGCAATCCAGCACAAATTAAAAACAAGCCAAAAAAGGTTATCAACAGATTCCTGAGTTAATTTAGCATGGCTCAATATTCACAAAATTAAGTGACAAACTCATTTCTACATCAAGGGCTGTAAAGTAAATTGCATCGTAGTCTATGTGAAGCACACACTAATCAGAGGCAACTGCATTTTTCCTGTCAGGTGAAAAGACTTATCCTTTCGTATCCTTTTTTCATCTATGATTTACATAAGAATTCCTATCTTGCCTGTAATAACTATTTATGAAAAAATGTTTCTTCTGTTTCTTACATTCCCATGCTTTTCATGCGTGCTGAACCACATTCTCAAAACTGTTTGCATAAATGTGGGTGCGTGCTGAAATCCCAAGGAAGAACTTACATTTACCTTACCTTCCAGACAACCGGGGCAGCCACAGAGAAGGCCCTGCCCCATGAGCCCGCCATCCAACACTGTTTAACTGACGGAGCCCAAAGAAGACCAACCCTGTGGGCCCTTACCGGCTGCTGGGAGCTATGTGGTAGAAGGCGGTCTTGAAGATAGTCTGGCCCTAAGCCATGTAGGGCTTTAAAGGTAATGACTATCAGAGACTAGTCTGTTTGTGCCCAAGGACCAAACCAATCCAGCCAGCCCACTAACCCAACCAGCCAGCCAGCCACAGACCAGTAGAAATGGAGTTGAAGTCTTCAATGAAACACAGTAGGAAGTTGTGGAAAAATATATTTACTACTACTACTGTCTATACTATACATACAATAAACTAGTATCTTACTAGTACCTTGCTACAACTATCTTAGTTCAATAACTCACAGGAACCAACTTTTACAGCATTACAGCTTCTTCAAAGCATAGTTCCACGAACAGCAACAGAACACACAGCAAACGAACAGAGAACAGAGAGAAAGAGCAGGGAGCTCTTGCCTAGATAAATACTTTTCACATAATTACTAGGTTGCTGCATGCTCAACTACCTCAGAATGACTCCGCATTCTCAAAAGAGGCCTACCTTCTGCATTAAGACATTACCTCAGGATTTTTAATTCCTGACAATGACCAACACCTTGAATTCTGTCCAGAGAACACAATCAGGAGCTAGTGCAGTCCGCAGAGGATTGGTGTAATATGGCTGTATTCTGGAGTTGGGCAGACCATGTGACTACAGAAGCATCATTGGACAATGTTGGCTCCAGGGAACATCGATGAGCAATGCCCCGTAGAGTTGGAACATGTCTAGTTAAGGGAAACTGTGATCCCCTTATATAGAGCGCTGGTGAGACCACATTTGGAGTACTGTGTTCAGTTCTGGAGACCTCACCTACAAAAAGATATTGACAAAATTGAACGGGTCCAAAGACGGGCTACAAGAATGGTGGAAGGTCTTAAGTATAAAACGTATCAGGAAAGACTGAATGAACTCAATCTGTATAGTCTGGAAGACAGAAGGAAAAGGGGGGACATGATCGAAACATTTAAATATGTTAAAGCAGGGGTCCCCAACCACCGGGCCGCGGACCAGTACCGGGCCGCAAGGCATGTTGCACCGGTCCGCGGAGTCAGCAGCTGCTGTGGAGCCGGCGAGTACCAAGCTGTTTCCTGTCTCTTTCCCCTCGCGTTCACTCGGGACCGCCGTTTCCCTCGGGCTGAGAAAACCTTTACTTGCTTGCTTGCTTTCTTCCTTTCCTGTCTTTCTTCTCTTGTCGAAAGTGGTCTATTTCCTCCTTGCGAAGCCCTCGCAAAGCCCTTGCTCTGCCTGCAGCTCAAACGGAAAGGCTTTGGCATTGTGCAGCTCTTTTTTTGCTAGGCTCCCTCACCCTATTCCCGGGGTCCTGGGTGGGAGCGAAGCCAGTGGTGTGCGTGTGACCATGAAACCCCCACCACCAGCTCCGGTAATTTTCTTTTGGAAAGATTCCTTGCTGCAAGAAAATTACCGGATCTGGTGGTGGGCACTCCAAGCAGGCAGCGATCACAAAGGAAGGTGACTGTGTCCATGGAGGCACCTCCCCCTCCTCTGGGATTCCTTGCTGGAATCCCAGCCAGAGCGGGCGGTGGCGGGGGGGTGTCCTCTGAATCTGCTGAAAGGCAAACGGCGGTCCCGAGTGAACGTGAGGGGAAAGAGACAGGAAACCGCCCCTTCCTACACTTCCTCCCTCTGTCACCTCGGTTCCCCCGCAAAATTAAAAAGGGGGGGAGGGAAGAGAGACAATGGAATGATAAGCTATACCCTCATGCTTAATCCCGCCCAAAACCACACCCCTTTCCGCCCCCACCGGGCCATAGAAAAATTGTCTTGCTGAAACTGGTCCCTGGTGGAAAAAAGGTTGGGGACCACTGTGTTAAAGGGTTAAATAGGGTTCAGGAGGGAAGTGTTTTTAACAGGAAAGTGAACACAAGAACAAGGGGACACAATCTGAAGTTAGTTGGGGGAAAGATCAAAGGCAACATGAGAAAATATTATTTTACTGAAAGAGTAGTAGATCCTTGGAACAAACTTCCAGCAGACGTGGTAGATAAATCCACAGTAACTGAATTTAAACATGCCTGGGATAAACATATATCCATCCTAAGATAAAATACAGAAAATAGTATAAGGGCAGACTAGATGGACCAAGAGGTCTTTTTCTGCCGTCAGTCTTCTATGTTTCTATGTTTCTATGTTTCTACCTTTACCTTTTAGCAAGATGAAAAGCCTCAAGATTCCACCCTCAGTCAGGGACACGCCCCACCATTGTCTCAATGTTCCATCTCCCTAACAATGAACTGCTACCCTTCTGAAAGAATCTGGCGTTTGCCCAGGTTTGCCAGTTGCGGCCCTATTTGGACCGGGAGTCTCTGCTCACAGTCACTCATGCCCTCTTCACCTCGAGGCTCGACTACTGTAACGTTTTCTACATGGGGCTACCTTTGAAAAGTGTTTGGAAACTTCAGATCATGCAGAATGCAGCTGCGAGAGCAATCATGGGCTTTCCCAAATATGCCCATGTTACACCAACACTCCGCAGTCTGACGGCAGAGGTGGGTTTTAAGGAGTTTACAAAAGGCAAGGAGGGTGGGGGCAATCCTAATCTCTAGGGGGAGCTGGTTCCAGAGGGTTGGGGTTGCCACAGAGAAGGCTCTTCCCCTGGGTCCTGCCAGACATCATTGTTTAGTTGATGGGACCCGGAGAAGGCCAACTCTGTGGGAGCTAACTGGTAGCTGGGATTCGTGCGGCAGAAGACGGTCCCGGAGGTATTCTGGTCCCATGCCATGAAGGGCTTTATAGGTCATAACCAACACTTTGAATTGTGACTGGAAACTGATCGGCAGCCAATGAAGACTGTATTATTATTATTATTATTATTATTATTATTATTATTATTATTTAGATTTGTATGCCGCCCCTCTCCGGAGACTCGGAGCAGCTCACAACAAAAACAACAATGTGACAAATCCAATATATTAAAAGACATCTAAAAAACCCATTATTAAAACCATGCAACACAATCATACCATACATAAACAATATAATCCCAGGGGTATCTTAATTTCCCCATGCCTGGTGATATTGGTGGGCCTTCAATAGCTTACGAAAGGCAAGGAGGGTGGGAGCGGTTCTGATCTCTGGTGGGAGTTGATTCCAGAGGGCCGGGGCCGCCACAAAGAAGGCTCTTCCCCTGGGGCCCGCCAGACGACATTGTTTAGTCGATGGTTCTAATTGTGGTTCTAACTGTGGATGTGAGTCAAGGACTACCCATATGAACGATGTGTGCAACGTATGCCAAGAGGGGAAAGGCTTTAGTTGCATGGCTGCCATTTTTTGACACAAACACACACACAAACGCACACACAAACGCACACACACACACACACCCTGGACACAGAAAGCGTGCTTGATAATCTGCCCTAATCACTGAATTAACTCATACAACAAGCACATTTATTAAAGAAAACAAAGCCCCAATGAACCAATAATAAGCAACATTAAAACATCCTTGGAGGTAGAGCTTAGAGAGATACATAGAACAGAAGTGTAATATGCAGGGCCTAAAGTAAGCTCATACATAACCATATCCCTGCTGGAAAACTCAATTATTTTTTATTTTATTTTATTTTTTGCTAAAAGTCTTGGGGAGATGCAGAATATAACCATTATGCTATCGCACCATACTGATGGAGCACAACTTGATTCTGTAGCTGGAACCTTTGTAATTAGGTAATAAATCTTGCGTGGCAGAGTAAGGACTTTACACAGTTGTGTGTGCACATCACATAACTGGTGAGCCATTACGCGCTGAACATTGTAATTCATCTGTCAGCAGAATATGAGATTTTTGCAACAGCCCACGTTTTGAGGATGCTGTCAGGTTATCTCTGCAATGCCCTAGCAGCAGCCTTTTCAGAAATGTCCATTTCTCTACAGAGGGTCTTTCCCACAACTTTGCAGGAGCCCCACTCTTTTGTCGAGAAGATCTTATGTAATTAATGCAATAATTACATTGTCTGCTGGCATTCCCACCTTGCCGTTGATGTAATTGTTTACTTGGGGTGTGTTAATCGTTTATTGACTTTGCACAGCTTCAGCACCGGGGTTAAACGCATTGTGCAAAGGAAAGGATGCACAAAATTAGCTTTTGCGGCTGGGGAAATGGCATGTTTATTCTTTCAGCATTTTGAACTTCAGTTAACAGCTTTCTCCTGCGTCTTTGTTTTTGTTTTATCATGGGGAAAATGAATTGAAACCTGGACAAGGGAAAAGCAATTAGGTCACATCATTTCAGGTCATTAGGTCTTAGCTCCTCATTTAGGGCTTTTTCTCAGCTTCAAGGAACAGAGTTTAAGAGTTGGAAGGGACCTTGTGGGTCATCTAGTCTCACACTACTTACAATCTCACACTACTTACAATCTCACACTACTTACCAGAGCTTACAAAACTTTTGCCAGACCCATCCTCGAATACAGCTCATCTGTTTGGAACCCATATCGCATCTCAGACATTAACACCCTTGAAAATGTCCAAAGATACTTCACCAGAAGAGCCCTTCACTCCTCCACTCGAAATAAAATACCCTTTGAGACTAGACATTCAATCCTGGGCCTAGAAAGTTTAGAACTAAGACGCCTTAAACAAGATCTAAGTATTGCCCACAAGATCATATGCTGCAATGTCCTGCCTGTCAGCGACTACTTCAGCTTCAACCACAACAACACAAGAGCACACAACAGATTTAAACTTAATATTAACCGCTCCAAACTTGACTGTAAAAAATATGACTTCAGTAACCGAGTTGTCGAAGCGTGGAACTCATTACCAGACTCCATAGGGTCATCCCCAAACCCCCAACACTTTACCCTTAGATTATCTACGGTTGACCTATCCAGATTACTAAGAGGTCAGTAAGGGGTGAGTACAAGTGCAATAGAGTGCCTTCCGTCCCCTGTCCTATTGCTCTCTTATATCTCCTATACCTTTCTTCTATTCCTATATCTCTTCTTCTATTCTTTCATTGATATGTTCTATTACTATATCTTCTTTTCTATTGTTTCTTAGATATATTCTTAGATATATTTTACTATGAGTATCTCCTCTATAACCTTCATTATGTATTTTACTATGTGTATATAGATATATACCCACTAAAACCATCATTGTGTATTGGACAAAATAAATAAATAAATAAAATAAAATAAAAATAGTCCGACCCTAACATCTGCCTCTACCTAGCATCGAACTCACAACTTTCTAATTGTGAGGCAAGAGCTCTACCTCTAAGCCACAGCAGCTGTGAACATCTTTGTATCATGTGTTGGTGGGGATCATGTACTGGGTCACTGCAACTATCATCAATATTGGTTCCTTGGCTCTCGGACAACTGCCGAAGACATGGACTGGTCTCTCTTTTTAATGTTTCTTCTAAAAGGTAGGAACAAAAATGAACTTGTGTTGCACTGAAACAGCTTCAGAAAAAACTCTGCAGGTTTCCAAGTCAGAAAATTTTATTTAGAAACATAATGTTAGGCACAAGCAATCAGAGCTGCTCATAGATAGCTGGAATAAGCAACTTTATTGATTTTTACCTAAATTACAAAACTCTCCCCAAATTGCTTGCCTTTCCCTGGAAATGACCAGATTTATGGATCTTTGGAGAGGTCAAAGTTAATGCCTCTTGTGGGTGCACAAACTCTAAACTAGGTCCTCACTTGATTCTTCCTTCAAGCCTAGCTGGTAGTTACCCAACAATAAAATATAAAACACAATTGCAAAGAATCCAATCAGCACTTAAAATAGAACAGTAGGAGAACCGAGGATGATTGCATATAATATTTAATAAAATTGTGAAGGAACAGAAGTATCAACTAACTCATATTTTACCAAATTATGAGGGAAATGATCATGAGGCGTTGTTTTATTTTGCATCGATTTACATATAGCCGTTGTGAGTCCGTTTTGGAGGGAGTGGCCTATAAATACAATAAATAAATTAAAATAAATAAAATTTTGTTTCTAGAAGTGATGAATGCTCCAACACTAGAAGTTTTTAATAAGATGTTAGATAACCAATGTCGACAACAGCAAAGTCCTTCACCTTGCTAAAAAAAAACCTAGACACACATACAGCTTGGGAGAAGCCCCACTTGGCAGCAGTGACTACGAGAGAGATATTGGAGTCTTGGTGGATAATCAACTAAACATGAGCCAGCAATGTGCAGCAGTGGCCAAAAAAGCCAACACCATTCTAAGCTGCATCAACAGGGGGATACACTCCAAGACCAGGGAAGTATTAATACCACTCTACTACGCCCTGGTCAGACCACATCTGGAGTATTGCATCCAGTTTTGGTCACCACACTTCAAAAGAGACATTGAAACTCTGGAGAAGGTGCAGAAAAGAGCAACCAAAATGATTAGGGGACTCGAAACCAAGACTTACGAAGAGAGATTGCGGGAACTGGGTATGGATAGCCTTGAGAAAAGGAGGGCCAGAGGGGACATGATAGCTTTATACAGGTATATGAGGGGATGCCACAGAGAGGAGGGGGCACTCTATTCTCCAGAGCACCAGAGGGCCGAACGAGGAACAACAGCTGGAAGCTGACCAAGGAGAGATTCAACCTAGAAGTAAGGAAGAACTTCCTGACGGTCAGAGCAATCAACCATTGGAACAACCTGCCTGCGGAGGTTGTGAACTCCCCAAATCTGGACACTTTCAAGAGGAGATTGGACTGCCACTTGGCTGGGGTGCTTTAGGATTCCTGCTCAGGCAGGGGGTTGGACTTGATGACCTACATGGTCCCTTTCAACTCTAACAATAAATAAATAATAAGTAAGTAAGTAAGTAGGTAGGTAGGTAGGTAGGTAGGTAGGTAGGTAGGTAGGTAGGTAGATAGATAGATAGATAGATAGATAGATAGATAGATAGATAGATAGATAGATAGATGATAGATAGATAGATAGATAGATAGATAGATAACCATTTTTCTGAAGTGATGCAGGGTTTTGTACCTAAGCATGGGGTTGGACTAGAAGACCTCCAAGATCCCTTCCAACTCTGTTATTCCATTCATTCTTTAGAATCCTGCAATTCAATTTGATTAGAAGAAGTTCAGAAATTGAAGCCCGCGTGTAGATTCGAAATATATCTGATTCAGATAACCTCAATTTAGAAATCAGATCAGATGATATCACTTTTAAAGTGAATCTCCAAACGGAAAGTTCCACAATTCAAATTATCATTAGATGTGATAAATATGTACCATTTTTGTATATACCTTTGCCAATACAATCATGGAATATTGGTTTAATGCTTTTAAAACTTTAATATTACTTTAAATGTAGGCAAAAAGATATTGACAACATTGAACGGGTCCAAAGACAGGCTACAAAAATGGTGGAAGGTCTTAAGCATAAAACTTATCAGGAAAGAGTTAATTAACAAAATCTGTAGAGTCTGGAGGACAGAAGGGAAAGGGGGGACATGATCGAAACATTTAAATATGTTAAAGGGTTAAATAAGGTTCAGGAGGGGTGTTTTTAATAGGAAAGTGAACACAAGAACAAGGGGGCACAATCTGAGGTTAGTTCTATCTTCTATGTTTCTATGTTTCTAAATGTCAATCTTGATAAATTTCTAAAATAGTTTTCAA
The DNA here is from genome assembly GCF_031021105.1 of Erythrolamprus reginae. Taxonomy (NCBI): domain Eukaryota; kingdom Metazoa; phylum Chordata; class Lepidosauria; order Squamata; family Dipsadidae; genus Erythrolamprus; species Erythrolamprus reginae. The sequence goes on from NC_091950.1 coordinate 410,085,704, forward strand.
AGATATTTGATGCTGCAAAGTTCTAATATGATTCCTCAAGTTACAGATCTTAAAGGCTTTAATATAAGAGTTATATATAATGGTGAAGACATTCCCCTGTTTTTAAATAAAGAGGTATTCCATTCTTCAATTTTTACCTATGGTCTATGGTCATAGTTGATAATATGGTACATATGTGAAGCAGAGGTGGGTTCTAAATCATTTTGCTGCTAGTTCTAAAGTGTGCTCTAAAGTGTGCTCTAAAGTGTGCAATAGGGTTGATATTCCTGGAGGCGTCTGTAATATGGTAAATGATTTAGCTTTACTAGATAAATGGTCAAAGCAATGGAAACTGCAGTTTAATGTTTCCAAATGTAAAATAATGCACTTGGGGAAAAGGAATCCTCAATCTGAGTATTGTATTGGCAATTCTGTGTTAGCAAATACTTCAGAAGAAAAGGATTTAGGGGTAGTGATTTCTGACAGTCTCAAAATGGGTGAACAGTGCAGGCAGGCGGTAGGGAAAGCAAGTAGGATGCTTGGCTGCATAGCTAGAGGTATAACAAGCAGGAAGAGGGAGATTATGATCCCGCTATATAGAATGCTGGTGAGACCACATTTGGAATACTGTGTTCAGTTTTGGAGACCTCACCTACAAAAAGATATTGACAAAATTGAACGGGTCCAAAGACGGGCTACAAGAATGGTGGAAGGTCTTAAGCATAAAACGTATCAAGAAAGACTTAATGAACTCAATCTGTATAGTCTGGAGGACAGAAGGAAAAGGGGGGACATGATCGAAACACTTAAATATGTTAAAGGGTTAAATAAGGTTCAGGAGGGAAGTGTTTTTAATAGGAAAGTGAACACAAGAACAAGGGGACACAATCTGAAGTTAGTTGGGGGAAAGATCAAAAGCAACATGAGAAAATATTATTTTACTGAAAGAGTAGTAGATCCTTGGAACAAACTTCCAGCAGACGTGGTAGATAAATCCACAGTAACTGAATTTAAACATGCCTGGGATAAACACATATCCATCCTAAGATAAAATACAGAAAATAGTATAAGGGCAGACTAGATGGACCAGGAGGTCTTTTTCTGCCGTCAGACTTCTATGTTTCTATGTTTCTATGTTTCTCATGAGCAAAAGCATTCCGGGCAGCTGGATGAAACCGCCCTTCGCTGATGCTACTGGTTCTAAGAATCAGCCCAAACCGGGAGCAAATCACTGCTGATGGAACGGGATAATTAGACTAGACCTGTCTGTTCTTACCATAAACACAAACTGAAGAATGGAATGGAATCCATCTTCAACATTGTAAATAACTCTCATATTAAGCATTGTGAGTTTTCTTTAAGATCTGTTAAATTTGAACTTTATTGAAACTTTATGGGAAGAGATATGCTATCATATTCTAATATACTGTATATACAATATTTATTTATTTATTTATTTATTATCTATCTACCTACCTACCTACCTACCTACCTACCTACCTACCTATTGTTAGAGTTGAAAGGGACCAGTCCAACCACCTGCCTGAGCAGAAATCCTAAAGCACCCCAGCCAAGTGGCAGTCCAATCTCCTCTTGAAAGTGTCCAGAGTTGGGGAGTTCACAACCTCCGCAGGCAGGTTGTTCCACTGGTTGATCGCTCTGACCGTCAGGAAGTTCTTCCTTACTTCTAGGTTGAATCTCTCCTTGGTCAGCTTCCAGCCGTTGTTCCTCGTCCAGCCCTCTGGTGCTCTGGAGAATAGAGTGACCCCCTCCTCTCTGTGGCAACCCCTCATATACCTGTATACAGCTATTATGTCCCCTCTGGCCCTCCTTTTCTCTAGGCTATCCATGCCCAGTTCCCGCAGTCTCTCTTCGTAAGTCTTGATTTCAAGTCCCCTATTAATTTTGGTTGCTCTTTTCTGCACCTTCTCCAGAGTTTCAATGTCTCTTTTGAAGTGTGGTGACCAGAACTGGATGCAATACTCCAGATGTGGTCTGACCAGGGCATAGTAGAGTGGTATTAATACTTCCCTGGTCTTGGAGTGTATCCCCCTGTTGATGCAGCTTAGGATAGTGTTGGCTTTTTTGGCCTCTGCTGCACATTGCTGGCTCATGTTTAGTTGATTATCCGCCAAGACTCCAAGATCTCTTTCGCAGTCACTACTACTAAGCAGGGGGTTTGTATATCACTATACAAAATGATGTCAAGTACCAAGGAAATCAGGAGATTCGAGCAGTTCAAATGAATATAAAGATATTTGCAAACTTAAGCACTATGCAAAAATCTGAGCTACTAATGGTCAAGGGAAATGAGCAGAAATTAAGTAGGCATTCAAGGTAGCCTGGATTTAGGTCTCTTGTGAGCATGCAAGTGGGTCATGATTTATGATGTGTTTGATTAGACTAATTTAGACTAGACTAGACATGTTAGTCCACTAGACTAGTGGGGTAAAATATTCTTTAAATCCTGATAATATTTGGGAGCAGATCAGGTAGATACTTTCTTGATTTATTACAATATGGGAAGGGGAGGAGATACAATTCAATCAGACTTACACAATTCTGTTATAATAGCTTGTCCGGGGTTTTATCTAGCACTGAATCAGAAGAGAGAGGACTAAAGAGAAACACCACTCTTAAAACATTGTTATGCAGGAAATGGTACAGAAGAGACCCTATTCTTCTTTCAGCATTTATCAGATAGTTGCATAGAGTATGCTTTAGTCTGGTAAGATTTTGTCTATGGGCAAATAGCAAAAAAAAGAAACTGCTTATAGCTTTTAGCCATGTCATGAGTCTACGGAGAGGAGCGGCATACAAATCTAATAAATAAAATAAATAAATAAATAAATTCTTGGCTATTGAAATAAAATATGTGTTATGGTCATTCTATGTAGTTGATTTTCTGGTTTGGTCAACCTAATAGGCTGGCAATGCACCCCCCCCCCCCAATGTAGGGTAGAGTAGAGTAGAGTAGAGTAGAATAGAATAGAATATAATATAATAGAATAGAATAGAATAGAATAGAATTTGTCGGTACAAATAAGCATTCAAATCATATTAGGAACCAGTCAATATAAATTGTAAGGATTTAAGCAACAAAGTTAAAGCCATACAGCTATTTGTGGAAGGAAAAGGATGATGGGAACAATGAGAAGATTAATAGTAATGCAAACTTAGGAAATAGTTTGAAAGTGTGTGTGTGTGTGTGTTTGTTTGTTTGTTTACTAACTTACTTACTTACTTACTTACTTACTTACTTACTTACTTACTTACTTACTTACTTACTTACTTACTTACTTACTTGATTTCTATACTGCCCTTCTCCTGAGACATTATTTGGAAGGAATTATTTGTTTAGCAGTGTGATGGCATGTGGGGAAAAATGTTTTTGTGCCTAGTTGTTCTGATGTGCAGTGCTCTGTAGTGTGGTTTTGAGGGCAGGAGTTGAATCAATTTATGTCCAGGATGCGAGGGATCAGTAAATATTTTCACCGTCCTCTTTTTGATTTGTGCATTATACAGGTCCTCAATGGAAGGTAGTAATTGGAGGTTGGAGGTTGGGGTTTGTTTGTTTTTTGGTAGTTCTAATTATTGTTTGAAATTTGTGTCTGCCTTGTTGCATTGCAGAACCGAACCAGACAGTTATAGAGGTGCAGATGACAGACTGAATAATTCCTCTGTAGAACTGTATCAGCAGCTCCTTGGGCAGTTTGAGCTTTCTGAGTTGGTGCAGAAAGGATGTACTTTGTTGTGCTTTTTTGATGATGTTTTTGATATTAGGTGTCCATTTTAGATCTTGCGATATGGTCAAACCTATAAATTTGAAGATATCTACTGTTGATACTGTGTTGTCTAGTATTGTAAGAGGCGGAAGTATGGCTAGTTTCTCCTAAAGTCTATATATGCCCTTCTTTCCTGAAATGGAGGAAATGGTAAAATCAGTATTGCAGGAAATATAATTCTTACCCTATTTTGGCCTAAACCAAAGTCAAAATATTATCATTTGACTCATTAAAGTAATTTGGACTTGAGTTGTGTTGTGATTATATTGATGATGATGATGATGATGATGATGATGATGATGATGAAGATGATGATGATGATGAAGATGGAGATGGAGAAGGAGAAGGAGAAGAAGAAGAAGAAGAAGAAGAAGAAGAAGAAGAAGAAGAAGAAGAAGAAGAACAAGAACAAGAACAAGAAGAAGAACAAGAACAAGAACAAGAAGAAGAAGAACAAGAAGAAGAAGAACAAGAAGAAGAAGAACAAGAAGAAGAAGAACAAGAAGAACAAGAAGAACAAGAACAAGAAGAAGAACAAGAAGAACAAGAAGAAGAAGAAGAAGAAGAAGAAGAAGAAGAAGAAGAAGAAGAAGAACAACAACAACAACAACAACAACAACAACAACAACAACAGCAACAACAACATATACTATTATAATTTCTCTGGCTGTTTTTGAATTCAACAGTGACTCTCTTTGAAAACATTTAAAGTATAGGAAAGTACAAGTAGTTTCTATCTCTCCTTTTCCTTCTGTTTTGCGTAAGGTCACAAAGTCTGCTTACTTGCAAATGTGATCATTAGGCTGAACAGTGCATGGAGAAAGCCCGGCAGAGCTTCTAACTGTATGTCATTTTGTCATACTGAGAGCAGTCATAAGAGTTGGCATCCCAGCTCCAGGCTGAAAGAGATGCTTACATGAACATTGAAATATCATGGCTCATGGTTTCTACCTGGAATATGTTTCAAAAAGAAACTTTCATGTTTGAGAGCAGATAGGAAAATAGAAAAACTAGACCAGACTTTCACGGCTAAAGTAGAGTTGCTCGCAGCTGCCCATGGGCATTGCTTTATACCATAACTACACCAAGAAGGGATTGATGGGAGGTTGTGGAGAGATACAGATGGGCTGATACAAACACCTCCCAAATCCCAGCTGCATATTGTGCAGAGGTGTGCACCAGAGGTGGGTTTCAGCAGGTTCTGACTAGTTCTGGAGAACCAGTAAATGCCATCTCTGACTGGCCCTACCCCAATCTATTCTTTGCCTACCATGTCCCAGCAGATTGGAAGGAATTGGGGATTTTGCAATAACTTTCCCGTGGAATTGATTGATTGATTGATTGATTGATTGATTGGTTGGATTTCTATGCCATCCCCACTCCGAGGACTGGGGAGGGAATGGATATTTTGCAGTATCCTTCCCCTGGAGTGAGGAAAGAATGGAGATTTTATAGTATCCTTCCCCTGCCATGCCCACCAAGCCACACCCATAGAACTGGAAAAAAAATAAAAATTGAAACCCACTACTGGTGTGCCCCGTGGATACTGATTGGTTGTTCCGACTTCCTCTTCTGTGCTTTGATATTTGAGAGCCGCTTGGTCATAATGTTAAGAGTTGCTGGCATATAAAGAGAACACCTCTACAACTGTCTATGAATGATAGATGTATATATTCCCTCACGGGTAGTGCCAGAGATCTCTGCTCTGCACCTTAGTAGGTAGGTATATTCTCAGTTAGATGTATTTCCAGGTTCATAATTGTCTAGAATGGAATGCAAAGGACTAAGTTCATCCATCCATCTATCCATCAAACAATCAATCAACCAATCAATCAATCAATCAGAATAGACTTGGAAGAGACCTTGGATGAATAAGCAATGAAGAAACAATCAATATGTTGTGGTTAGCTCTGCCCCAGCTCCTGCTCCAAGGAATGTGCAGGTGGATGTGGGGGAGACATCCACATGCTGCAAGCCTGTTTTGCTCCCGATGGAATCTGCCCATGAAGCCTCCTCTGACCAAGGAAGCATGAGAGACAGGGAAGAGGGGAATTTGGCAGACAGCCCAGGAGGAGATCAATCATCTGTATCATCTTTGGATTCTGAACAAGAATTAATGACACATCCACACATGCGTAGAGTGATGCATAGGAGACAACAACTAAAGGATTATTACAAGAGAAAATGAGGCCACATGTGGTTGGGTGGGGCTCCAGTAATTAGGGCTGCTGCTATAAATAGCAGCATGTGGGTTTGGTCGTTGTGAAAGAGTATCTGATCGCAGTTCGTCAGGAATCCTGTGTTGCTGGTTTCTGGACTTTGTTGATTTTTCACGCCCTTGAATACAAAGTAGAGCAACGTGTGTGTGTCTCACTTCGTTGGAAGAGGAAGGGGTGTGAAGTTTCTTCACAGCTGCTAGCTAAGTACTTAATGACTGCTTAAGGTTAATTGTACAGACTACCTGGTTGTTTTGGGACGAGTGTTCTTTGCAATACAAAAAGAGTGCTTGGTTTATTTTGAATTTTGGGATAAAGAACATTGTTTTGAATTTTCAAATTTGTATGTGTCTGAAATTTGTACCCTTGAATTTTCGGGAGGCTCCCACCAGAGAGCCCGGCAGAACAAAATTTTAATAAAAATCTTAGGATACAAGCAATAAGTTACAGTGATACAGTCAAATAGTGATAAAAACAATTATAAATATAAAAACAGGTTACATTTGAAAAAGATTAACACACACACACACACACACATACACACTATGTATTCAGCAATACAGTGGTACCTCGAGATACGAGTTTAATTCGTTCCGGACCTGGGCTCTTAAGTCGAGCAGCTCTTATCTCGAACGACTTTTCCCCATAGGAATTAATGTAAATAATTTTAATTGGTTCCAGCCCTCAAAAAACTCACAAAGTTAGTCTAAATTATGCAGAAAGACATGTTTTTAATGAAGAAATGTACATGTACATATAAATGAATAATGAAGTTTCTTTCACTTAACTTGTAAACTTTCTTAAACTTTTAAATTTACATATGTTCAACTTCTCTGCCACCCAATCCTGTAGGACAGAGGTCCCCAACCCTTTTTGCACCAGGGACCGGCTTTAAGCGATCAAGAGAGGAATGGGTGAATGAATGGACGGAGGGTGGGAAGGAAGGAAGGAAGGAAAGAGGGAAGGGACAGGAAGAGAGGAAGGAAGCAAGGAAACTTATGAAAGGGGAGAGTAAGAGAGGAATGAGTGAAGGGAGGGAGGGAAGAAGGTGGGAAGGAGAAAGAAAAGAAGAAATAGAGGAAGGGAAGGTAAAAGAGAGAAAGAAAAAGAGCAAGCAAGCAAGCAAGCAAGCAAAGAAAGAAAGAAAGAAAGAAAGAAAGAAAGAAAGAAAGAAAGAAAGAAAGAAAGAAAGAAAGGGGGAAGGGACAGGAACAGAGGAAGGAAGCAAGGAAACTTATGAAAGGGGAGAGTAAGAGAGGAATGAGTGAAGGGAGGGAGGGAGGGAAGAAGGTGGGAAGGAGAAAGAAAAGAAGAAATAGAGGAATGGAAGGTAAAAGAGAGAAAGAAAAAGAGCAAGAAAGAAAGAAAGAAAGCAAGAAAGAAAGAAAGAAAGAAAGAAAGAAAGAAAGAAAGAAAGAAAGAAAGAAAGGGGGAAGGGACAGGAACAGAGGAAGGAAGCAAGGAAACTTATGAAAGGGGAGAGTAAGAGAGGAATGAGTGAAGGGAGGGAGGGAAGAAGGTGGGAAGGAGAAAGAAAAGAAGAAATAGAGGAAGGGAAGGTAAAAGAGAGAAAGAAAAAGAGCAAGAAAGAAAGAAAGAAAGAAAGAAAGAAAGAAAGGGGGAAGGGACAGGAACAGAGGAAGGAAGCAAGGAAACTTATGAAAGGGGAGAGTAAGAGAGGAATGAGTGAAGGGAGGGAGGGAGGGAAGAAGGTGGGAAGGAGAAAGAAAAGAAGAAATAGAGGAAGGGAAGGTAAAAGAGAGAAAGAAAAAGAGCAAGAAAGAAAGCTGCAAGCACCCCCCCGAGCCCCCCAGGCCGGCTGCAACCTTTTAAAACACGCGCGCTGCTTCGCAGCTGTCTCCTGAAGCCGAACGCGGAAGTTAGCGTTTGGCTTCAGGAGACAGCTCCTTGGCGCTTGTATCTCGAATTTGGGCTTGTAAGTAGAACAAAAATATCTCTCCCCTCCCAGCTCTTATCTCAAGTTGCTCTTAAGTAGAGCAGCTCTTATGTCGGGGTTCCACTGTAATTATAAAACATAGATTGTGACTGAAGTGTTAAATTAATGTTAAAGTACATTGATCAACTTATAGAAACCCCCACAATAAAAACCCCTTTAATTTGAATCCTTTTAAAAATTAACTTGAGTACGTTCTGCAACTTTACAATCTAACACATGGACAGAAGTAGGGAATCATCACCACGATTAGATTTTATGTCTTTTTATTATAAACACTATGTGCTCTTAAGATTCGTCTTTCAAAGTTTTCTTTCAAAAGAAAATTTGCCCATTTGGGGGGGGGATTTTAAAAATGCAACTAAGAATAAATTTATATTGACAACTCTCCCAACAGCTAGGATCCCTAGGGATTATGGAGACAGCTTTTCATTTCTCCCAGCTTCTGTAAGCAATGTGAGATTCAGTCTCACTGAAAATTCTGGGTGTTCGTGAATTCATTCATCCATGATTGAGACAGCAGGAGCAACAGAGAGAAAGAAAGAGAGCGAGACAAAAAGCAATCTTCTAAGATTCATTCCAAGATCACTTCAAGGCAGAATTTAATGTGAAGTAATTAGCAAAACATAATGAACAAAATGTACTTCTGTGCTCTAATTCTTAAAACTCAGATCTTCTCATTGAGAATTAATTAGACAGAAACAAATATAATAGATATGTCCTAAAATTGGGAAGGTTCACTGAAGAATCCCTTTCTTTTTTAAAAAAAACAACACCATAATCTTTATTAAGTTTCTACATATAAAAATAATTTAAACAAACAGAACTGTTCTGCCGGTGTGTTTCAACTGCTCCTAATTCCAGGGTAATTAGTCCAGGAAGACACACACCACACAATAAAAGGAAAACCCAAAAGTTTTTATAAACAGAAAAACAGAAACAGCTCCCTTTTTAAATGTCAAAGGGATTTTCTGGTACACACAAGGCACAGGTTAAATGCAATCCAATTGCTCACCCAATAACTGGGAAATTGAGTCCAATTCTAAAGTCCAGAGAGTCCACACACAATCTTGAACAGCACAAAAACCACGATCTTGACGAAACAATGAATCAGATAAACTGCCATGAGGCTAAAACACCAGCAGCCCCACCCAACCACAGGTGGTCTCATTTTCTCTTGTAATAATCCTTCAGTTGTTGTATCCTATGCATCACTCTAAGTATGTGTGGATGTGTCATTAATTCTTGTTCAGAATCCAAGGATGATACAGATAATTGATCTCCTCCTGGGCTGTCTGCCAAACTCCCCTCTTCCCTGTCACTCACACTTCCTTGGTCAGAGGAGGCTTCGTCGGCAGATTCCATCGGGAGCAAAACAGGCCTGCAGCATGTGGATGTTTCCCCCATATCCACCTGCACATTCCTTGGGGCAGGAGCTGGGGCAGAGCTAACCACAATACAGAACATACAAAGAAAAAAAAAGAAAGAAAGAAAAATGAAAGAAAATGGAGACAAATCATCTTATAAACTTAAACAACATACAAAGCATTCAGTTTCAGGCGTGTTCGATATATGCATATAGATAGTTATTTGCTTATCATCAATTAATATGTTCTTTCACTACATACCTACATATATTTATTTGTTATATAAAAGATATAATTTGTCAACCGTATTGTTGACTATCACTATCAAGCGACCTAATATTGATTGGAGTGGTACCTCTACTTAAGAACTTAATTCGTTCCATGACCAGGTTCTTAAGTAGAAACATTCTTAAGTAGAAGCAATTTTCCCCACAGGAATCAATGTAAAAGCAAATAAGGTGTGCAAACACATTTGCTATGGAATTTGGGTGGGAGGAGGAGGAGGAAGAAGAGAAGGAGGACAGTTGCTGCCGAAGGGAGAAGATGAGCTGAGGGGAATCAAAAAAATCTAAAACTTTAAGGCTTTAAAAAAAAAAGGAGGGACCCTGAGGCAGCGAGGAGGACCATGCACCTCCCATACACCCGGCGCAAGGCGCTGCCTCCCATACATTGCGTCAGAGAGAGAAATCCATGGGGAATGGCAGGAAACTGGCCCGGCCTTTGTGCCGCTCTCAAGTTTCCTGGGAAATTTTTTGGGGCTCGGGTTTTTAAGTAGAAAATGGTTCTTGAGAAGAGGCAAAAAAATCTTGAACACCCCGTTCTTATCTAGAAAAGTTCTTAAGTAGAGGCGTTCTTACCCATACCTATACATAACACACATACAGTATGTACATGCTATATATCCTTGATGGCAAACCTATGGCAAGTGCACATGGGCCAGCTGATTTTCAACCTTGGGGAAGTTCATTTTCGCCCTCCCCAGCATTCAGGAGGCTCCCTCCTGTTGGGCCATTTTTCACCTTTAGGCTTCCCTGAATCCTCCAGAGTGTGTAAAATGGTCCAATGGGCAAACAGGAAGTCTATTTTTTTGAACTTCCAGTTTCCCTATTGGGCCATTTTCCACACTCCAGAGACTTCAGGGAAGCCTGAGGGTGAAAAATGGCCCAACAGGAGGGATCATGCACGGGAATGCATGCTCGCATGTACACATGTGCATGCCCGTTTTTGGCACGCATGAAGAATAAGGTTTGTTAGATGCATAAATACATATATACAAACATACATGCATATACATGTCCATGCACATGGGTATCATACACACATATATACATACACATACACCCACATGTATACGTATACATACACACACACATATATATATATATAAATATATGTGTATGACGGTCTTGGCATATTCGGGTTTCTTCCCGTGTAGGATTCAGAGATTTCTGGCGACGTTTCGATGAGGTTCCACTCGTCATCTTCAGGCTGGTGCTTCTGTCTTTGTTCTAGGGCGAACACAGTGAGACCTGAGCTGCCTTCCCTCTATAAATACTGGTGGGTGGGTGTGGTTTGATGGCTCAGCAGCTGCATGCTGTGTTGAAACTTCCTGGTGAGTCAGTGGGGTAACACCTGGGGTCGTTGATGTAACTGAGGTATGCTGATTAGTTGAGGTTTGTGGATTGGGGGTGATATCCTGAGTAGTTGGAGCTTGCAGGCTACTTAGTTGTTTTGCAATGTGCGTTCTGAGTCTGGTTTCAGTTTGTATGGCTGGTATACGTTTGTTAATGAGCGCTGGTTTCCAGATGTCTGATAGGCGGGAGGTATCATCACTTGTTCATATTTTGGGGACTCACCAAGAAGTTTCTACACAGCAGGCTCATGCACAGAAGAAAAAAACCCTGGGGGAAAAAAATCCTCTCCTTCTCCCACAATCCATTTTTTTTAAATGGCATTGACCAAAACAGTTCTGTGACATCATTATTTATTTTTATTTATTTTTATTTTAAATGGATTTGTATGCCGCCCCTCTCCAAGGACTTGGGGCGGCTCACAGCACATAATAAAACAGTAGAAAAACAATCCAATTAACCCTACTGTTCTTCTCGCATTTACTATACAGTTGTAATCCTCGGGTCATATATGACCTGGACTAAAAAAAGGTTGGTTTTAGCTACTGGATTTGGTTTTTTTAATACTTTTTCATTAGTATACTAATTTGAACATTTCTGAACACAATGAAATTAAAACTGAAGTGAAAAAATTAATGCTTATTTGTTTATTTTGCTCAGAACCCCCCCTCCCACTGTGTATTTTTTTTCAATTTATAGCTAGATTAGCCTGCAAAATCACAACTTTTTTACTCTCTTAGGCATTGGCATATTAATGTGAACATTTCTGAACATAATGAAATGAAAAATGAAATGAAAATATTGATGCTTATTTCTTTATTTTGCTCAGAAAAGGGCCTGCCCCCCAGCTGTGTGCAATTATTTCACTTTATATATAGATTAGCCTGCCAAATCAGAATTTTTTGACTATCTTGGGCATTGGCATACTACTTTGAACATTTCTGAACATAATGAAATAAAAAATTAAATGAAAAAAATTGATGCATTTTTTTCACTCAGAAAAAATTGCACACAGCTGTGAGTGGGGAGGCCCTTTTCTGAGCAAAATAAACCAATAAACATCAATTTTTCCATTTCAATTTTCATTTCATTATGTTCAGAAATGTTCAAAGTAATATGCCAATGCCCAAGATTGTAAGTCTAGTTGCGTAGGGTATTCTGTTACGAGTGGAGGAGTAAATTATTTGTTGTAAATGTACTTGTTTCATTACTTTGGAAGAAGAAGAAGAAGCTGCATTGAAATATTTTCAATTAATAAATAAGCAAACCGTACCTGTAAAAATGTAGGAATGTATGTTCAAAGATCAGATGGATCTTTTTCTTGAAACAGAACTTAATGTTCAAAATTCGTATTCAGAGTTGTATTTCAATGTAGAATTTTGAATGGCTTTTAATTAATCATTGTAGTAGTTAGCTCTGGCCCAGCTCCTGCCCCAAGGACTGTGGATGTGGGGGAGACATCCACATGCTGCAGGCCTGTTTTGCCCCCGGTGGAATCTGCTGATGAAGGCTTCTCTGACCAAGAAGACATGAGTGACAGAGAGGAGGAGAGTGTGGCAGACAGCTCAGAAGGAGATCAATTATCTAGCTCCTCCTTGGATTCAGAACAAGAGTTAATGATACAGCCATGCAGGAGGAGAGCAATGCATAGGCAACAACAACTGAGAGATTATTATCAAAGAAAATGAGGCCACCTGTGGTTGGGTGGGGCTGTGGTAATTAGTGAGGCTGCTATAAATAGCAGCCTATGGGTTTGGCCATTGTGGAGGATTGTCTGATCGTTGTATTTCGTGACTGCTTTACTGACTTTGACTTTTTGTGTGCTGATTTTTCCCCGCTTTGAAACTAAACCAGAGCAAAGTGTGTTTCACTTTGTGAAAGAAGAAGGACTGTGAATTGCCTCACAGCTGCAAGCTAAGTATCTCAGAACTGATAAGGGACTTGTACCAATTACCAGTTTGTTTGGAGAGGAGTGCTCTTTGCTATACCAAAAGAGGGCTTAGTTTAAGTGAATTTTCACTATAAAGAACATTGTTTTGAATTTTCAAATGTCTGTGTGTCTGAAATTTGTACCTGTGAATTTTTGGGAGGAGTGTATCAGAGAGCCCGACAGAACAATCATAGGTTAAAGTGGAAGAGGAATAGAAAATAGTGAAGCTGACATGGACCCAAACTACATTATTCTTCCATTTCTAATCATCCAGGAGGCACTTTCATGCCTGAAAGAATAAAAGGGATGCAAAACTTGTTTATTGTTTTGCTGGAGCACAATCAATGTAGGAAGAGTCACAAGCAGACTATATTCTTTAAGTCAGTTGACCCCGAAGCAATAAAAAAAAAGAATCCCTGCCATTAATTTTAGTTCACAGAAATCAATACTGATGACATCAACTAACTCAAAGCCATCTTTCTCTCTAAAGGTACAATTCAGGAATGAACAAAAACATTGTCTGGATCCCAAGCTGTAGGAAATGCAAACCTCTGTTTTGTGGTCTTTCTTATCTCTATTGTAAGGACTACCAGCATCTGTAAGCCTGGTTCTATTTTGCTATTTTGCCTCTATTAAAACGGGTCAAATTTCACCAAGGATTCTTCTTGTTTATCTACTTATTTATTCATCTGAAAAAATGTGGATCAATACAAATTGCAGAGTGTTTGTAAAGATTCATAAGAACATAAGATGAGAGAGAGGGAGACAGAGAGACAGAGAGAGAGATGGAGATGGAGCCTGGGCCATCCATCAGCCCTCAGATGGAGAGTCAACAGCCCCCAGGTCTGGAGGTGGCTTATGAGAAAGCGGAGAAGGTGCTCTATTGGTTTTTCATTGTGTTCTTTTGCATATTTTTCCAACTTTTCATTATCTCCTTGAAGATTTAGGACTTTGCAATTTGCAGTATTATAAAGAAAAGTAACCAAAGAGCTACAGTGGCACAGTGGTTAATGTGGAGTATATTGCAGGCTACTTCTGCTGATTACCGATTGCTAGCAGTTGGGCAAATCAAATCTCACCAGTAGTGATGGGCGAACCAAACCCACACAATTCGGGTCTGTACCAAATTTTGCGGTGTTCGGTATGCCGAACCCAAACCCGAAATTTTTTGAAACTTCAGGCGAAGTTCAGGGTCGCGTTCGGCATTCGGAGCTTTGACATCACCGTCCAGGAAGTGATCACCTTGGCGTCCTTAGCAACCTGCCAGTGATGTTAAAGCTCTGCCCCCAGAATCTCCTCGTGGGAGGGATTCCCCAGCTCCTTCAAAGGGAGGTCTTCACGTAAAAATAAACATTGTTATTTTTACGAAAAAGGACGCCGCAGCGGCGCTGCAAGCAAAGGGTGGTCCTTTCACGTAAAAATAACCATGGTTCAAAAACTTAGTGCGATATAATGTAGTGAGCTCCCGTTACTTGTCCCAGCTTCTGCCAACCTAGCAGTTCAAAAGCACGTCAAAATGAAAATTTAAAAATAGGGACCACCTTTGGTAGGAAGGCAACAGCGTCCTGTGCACCTTCGGCATTTAGTCATGCTGTCCACGGCAATTTCTTCGGACAGCACAGGCTCTTCGGTTTTGAAACGGAAATGAGCAGTACCCCTAGAGACAGAAACAATTATATGTGCGCGGGAGCATTTACTTTTAAAGAAATGTAATGAGCTTTGGTGGGCAGGACGGAGTTTTCAGTCAATAAATTGTACGACAAGGTTCCAGGTAACATCCAAATTTAAATCAGGCCTTCTAAAGATAGTGTGGCAAGCCATTTATCTATCACCAACTTTTGCACTAGCTTGACACTGTGTCTGACTCTTTGCAATCCCATGGACCAGTGATGGCAAACCTATGGCATGTCTGGCACAGGTGGCACTTGGAGCCATATCTACCAGCACATGAGCCATTGCCCTAGCTCAGCTCCAGCATGCATGTGTGTGCCGGCCGGCTGTTTTTTGGCTTACATGGAGGCTCTGGAAGGGCATTTTCAGCTTCTGGAAGCTCTCTGGGGGAGATGTTTTTGCCCTCCCTAGGCTCCAGGAAATCCTCTGTTTACCGAGGTTACCGAGCCCACCATAAGTTGGGAAACAAACCATTTCTGGCTTCCAGAGGGCCTCTGGGGAGGCAGGGGAGGCCATTTTTACCCTCCCCGGGCATTAATAATAAAATAGTAAGACCATCAATAAGACCATCAAATAATAATAATTAAAAGGAAAAAGAAAAAGAACAGGAAACAGGACTTTTGGCTGAGCAACCAAGATTGACCCATTGTAACTATACAAGAGATGTACGTATCTCGCTATGAAGGCACACATTTGTGACGAATCCCTGCTGCTGCTGTGCAGAATCTGGCCACCTGTGCCGTAATTGTGGCCTGCTCATCCCCAAGCAACCACCGGACATAGGCAACGTCCGAGCGGCCAGGATATCCCTCAATAAGTGGTAGAATATGCTTTCTCAAAATGTCAGTGTAAAAGGAGCATCTCAGGAGCAATGCCCTCCCCAGGCATTGGATTATAGGTGTGGGCACTCGCACATGGTTTAAACATCCGAGGGAAAAAAGGTTCGCCCTTACTGTCATGGTCACTGGTATACCCTATTGAGGAATCCTCAATCTGAGTATTGAATTGACAGTTCTGTGTTAGCAAAAACTTCAGAAGAAAAGGATTTAGGGGTAGTGATTTCTGACAGTCTCAAAATGGGTGAACAGTACAGTCAGGCGGTAGGGAAAGCAAGTAGGATGCTTGGCTGCATAGCTAGAGGTATAACAAGCAGGAAGAGGGAGATTGTGATCCCACTATATAGAGCTCTGGTGAGACCACATTTGGAATACTGTGTTCAGTTCTGGAGACCTCACCTACAAAAAGATATTGACAAAATTGAACGGGTCCAAAGACGGGCCACAAGAATGGTGGAAGGTCTTAAGCATAAAACGTATCAGGAAAGACTTAATGAACTCAGTCTGTATAGTCTGGAGGACAGAAGGAAAAGGGGGGACATGATCAAAACATTTAAATATGTCAAAGGGTTAAATAAGGTTCAGGAGGGAAGTGTTTTTAATAGGAAAGTGAACACAAGAACAAGGGGACACAATCTGAAGTTAGTTGGGGGAAAGATCAAAAGCAACATGAGAAAATATTATTTTACTGAAAGAGTAGTAGATCCTTGGAACAAACTTCCAGCAGACGTGGTAGATAAATCCACAGTAATTGAATTTAAACATGCCTGGGATAAACATATATTCATCCTAAGATAAAATACAGAAAATAGTATAAGGGCAGACTAGATGAACCATGAGATCTTTTTCTGCAGTCAGACTTCTATGTTTCTATGTTTGTCTTTGAGAGTTTGCCGAAATTCATATTCATTGCGTTGATGGCACTATCTAACCACCTCATCCTCCATTGTCCCCTTTTTCTTTTGCCTTCAACCTTTCCCAACATCAGGGTCTTTTCCAATGGGTCTTTTTTTTTTCTTTGGTGACCAAGGTATTTGAGGTTCAGCTCCAGAAGACCTGTCCTTCCAGAGAATAGTCAGAGTTGATTTCCTTCAAGAATGACTGATTTGATCTCAGTTCGAAAGAATCTATTCTTCAGTGCTCAGCCTTCCTTAGGGCATCTGTCAAAATGAATTGCATCATGGCATACGAGGAACAAACCTTCTTATCTATTCAAGAACATTCTCGTACCCAACCATCCGGCCGACAATATTGCTGTTAGTTGTGTACAGCTTTCTGTGTAGAAGACTTAATAACCAAAAATCACATCCCTTGAGTAAAGCTGCAAGCAAGCACAAACAGATAGCTCCAACAGATAAAAATAAATAAAAGCTCAGGCTCAATCCAGACAAGACGGCGTGGCGGTGGGTACTGCCTCCCAAGGACATGTCCATCTGTCCATCCATTACCCTGGGGGTAATTGTCCGAAATGCAGCTACGTGAGCGGTTTTGGGCCTTCCAAGACACGCCCATATCTCATCATCACTCTGCGGACTGCTTTCTGGACCCAATTCAAAGTGTTGGTTATAACCTATAAAGTCCTGCATGGCATAGGACCAGACTATCTCCAAGACCGCCTTCTGCCGCATGAATCCCAGCGACCGGTGTGGTCCCACAGAGTTGGTCTCCTTAGGGTCCCGTCAACCAAACAATGTGAGCTGGCGGGACCTAGAAGAAGAGCCTTCTCCGTAGGGGCTCCGGCCCTCTGGAATCAGCTCCCCTTGGAGATTCATACTGCCCCCACCCTCCTTGCCTTCCAAAAGAATTTAAAAACTCATCTTTGTCACCAGGCCTGGGGTTCCTTAATCAAAGCAATGGAAACTGCAGTTTAATGTTTCCAAATGTAAAATAATGCACTTGGGGAAAAGGAATCCTCAATCTGAGTATTGTATTGGCAGTTCTGTCTTAGCAAAAACTTCAGAAGAGAAGGATTTAGGGGTAGTGATTTCTGACAGTCTCAAAATGGGTGAACAGTGCAGTCAGGTGGTAGGGAAAGCAAGTAGGATGCTTGGCTGCATAGCTAGAGATAGAACAAGCAGGAAGAGGGAGATTATGATCCCGCTATATAGAGTGCTGGTGAGACCACATTTGGAATACTGTGTTCAGTTCTGGAGACCTCACCTACAAAAAGATATTGACAAAATTGAACGGGTCCAAAGACGGGCTACAAGAATGGTGGAAGGTCTTAAGCATAAAACATATCAGCAAAGACTTAATGAACTCAGTCTGTATAGTCTGGAGGACAGAAGGAAAAGGGGGGACATGATTGAAACATTTAAATATGTTAAAGAGTGAAATAAGGTCCAGGAGAGAAGTGTTTTTAATAGGAAAGTGAACACAAGAACAAGGGGACACAATCTGAAGTTAGTTGGGGGAAAGATCAAAAGCAACATGAGAAAATATTATTTTACTGAAAGAGTAGTAGATCCTTGGAACAAACTTCCAGCAGACGTTGATAAATCCACAGTAACTGAATTTAAACATGCCTGGGATAAACATATACCCATCCTAAGATAAAATACAGAAAATAGTATAAGATGCATCATGAGGTCTTTTTCTGCCGTCAGTCTTCTATGTTTCTATGTTTCTATCTTCCCCCTGACTAACAAATCTTTTAGTATGATTTATTGAATGAATGTTACTGAAAGTTTTTTAAGTTGTGAGCCGCCCTGAGTCTTCGGAGAGGGGCGGCATACAAATCTAAATAATAAATAAATAAATAAGTTAGAATTTTTAAAGATTATTTTTATGTATGTCTCTTTGTATATGCTGTGAGCCGCCCCAAATCCTCGGAGAGGGGCGGCATACAAATCCAATTAAATAAATAAATAAAATAAAATTCACACATAAACATAATGGAATGGGATAATATCCCAAACCCTGACTCATAATCATAGACTAAAATTAGACATGCAAAATGTCCTAATTAAGTGGAGGAATCAGCTGGATATCTTTTAGAAATGCTGGGTTATGACTCCCAGAGTCCCTGGATATTGAACAACGGGACCTATCATTCAGAATTACAGGAATGGTTATCTAAAACATCTGGAAGGAATCAGGCTGCCCATTGCTAATCTGGGGCCCTCGCTGCAAAAAAGGAGAATGGAAGAAAAAAAAAATGTATAACCTATTAAATTTGACAGTTTAACTGAGCAGTAAGGAAAAATAAGTAGCTCTTAATTGACGCTGAAATTAGCCATCAGATCTTCATTACTTGTGCTTTAATTTCTGAAAAACGAAAACTCTTTCTTTAATAGACACTCACAATGACTAATTGCTACCTTCTGTCGGTCCCATAAGGTGCCCAATGGCCAAATGATCTTTTTTTAAAATATATATATATATGTTGGTAATAACTGAGTTTGCTAAAGATCTTCAATTATACTGAAAGTTCATGCGGAATTATAATGAGAGGTTAAAAAAGCTCTGTGCGGCATGGGACATTTGCACACAATTACATTTTATATCCATCATTTGCAACATACAAGTGGTCCTCGACTTACGACTACAATTGGGACCAGAATTTTTGTTGCTAAGCAAGGTGGTTAGTGTTGTGGTTAGCTCTGGCCCATCTCCTGCCCCAAGGACTGTGGATGTGGGGGAGACATCCCCATGCTGCAGGCCTGTTTTGCCCCCGGTGGAATCTGCTGATGAAGGCTCCTCTAACCAAGAAGACATGAGTGAAAGGGAGGAGGAGAGTGTGGCAGACTGCTCAGAAGGAGATCAATTATCTAGCTCCTCCTTGGATTCCGAACAAGAGTTAATGATACAGCCACGCATGCAAAGAGCGATGCATAGGCAACAACAACTAAGAGATTATTATCAAAGAAAATGAGGCCACCTGTGGTTGGGTGGGGCTGTGATAATTAGTGAGGCTGCTATAAAGAGCAGCCTGTGGGTTTGGCCATTGTGGAGGATTATCTGATCGTTGTGTTTCATGACTGCTTTACTGACTTTGCCCTTTTGTGTGCTGATTTTTCCCCACTTTGAAACTAAACCAGAGCAAAGTGTGTTTCACTTTGTGAAAGAAGAAGGACGGTGAATTGCCTCACAGCTGCAAGCTAAGTATCACAGAACTGATAAGGGACTTGTACAAATTACCAGTTTGGTTGGAGACGAGTGCTCTTTGCTATACCAAAAGAGGGCTTAGTTTAAGTGAATTTTCATTATAAAGAACATTGTTTTGCATTTTCAAACGTGTGTGTGTGTCTGAAATTTGTACCTGTGAATTTTTGGGAGGTTTCTACCAGAGAGCCCGACAGAACAGTTAGTAAGTGGTGCTCTTTGATTTTAAGCCCTTTTTGCCTCAATTATTAAGTGAACCGTTGCAGTTTTTAAGTTAAACTTGCATTGTTAAGCAAATCTGGCTTCCCTCATTGACAGAACAAATGGCTGTGAATTGAAGGGTTACATGCACAGGCAATCCTCAAGATCTGACCATAATGGAATATGCCTATTGTGTTTGTATGTTGAGATGGTTGTTAGGTGAACGTTTCACCTAGCGATTACCCCATACTGTCAGGCCGAAGCCATTGTTTGATTTGGAGACTTTCGCCTGCCCCATATTAGAATGTAGAATGTATTAGTGCTGCGGGAATTTGGGAGGGTCTGTTGCATGATGGTTGTAGAGTTGTAGCCATAACAAATCCTGTCTAGATTCTCAAGGTCATCCTTTGTTCAACACCTGCCCGGAAGTTGAGAAGAGGACCAGACACGTTGACGGAACCAGACTGGACCATATTATGAACTTGTGGGTGTTGGGAATGCACCTTAAATGAAGGTGGTGCCGTGGATATTGCCTACCTGGACTTCAGCAAAGCCTTTGATACGGTTCCACATAAAGAGCTGATAGATAAATTAGTGAAGATTGGACTTAATCCCTGGATAGTTCAATGGATTTGCAGCTGGCTGAAGCGTAGACATCAGAGAGTTATTGTTAATGGCGAGTATTCTGAGCAGAGTCAGGTTACAAGCGGTGTGCCACAAGGGTCTGTTCTGGGTCCTATTCTTTTTAATATATTTGTGAGTGACATAGGGGAAGGTTTGGTAGGGAAGGTTTGCCTATTTGCCGATGTCTCTAAAGTGTGCAATAGGGTTGATATTCCTGGAGGCGTCTGTAATATGGTAAATGATTTAGCTTTACTAGATAAATGGTCTAAGCAATGGAAACTGCAGTTTAATGTTTCCAAATGTAAAATAATGCACTTGGGGAAAAGGAATCCTCAATCTGAGTATTGTATTGGCAGTTCTGTGTTGGCAAATACTTCAAAAGAAAAGGATTTAGGGGTAGTGATTTCTGACAGTCTCAAAATGGGTGAACAGTGCAGTCAGGCGGTAGGGAAAACATGTAGGATGCTTGGCTGCATAGCTAGAGGTATAACAAGCAGGAAGAGGGAGATTATGATCCCACTATATAGAATGCTGGTGAGACCACATTTGGAATACTGTGTTCAGTTCTGGAGACCTCGCCTACAAAAAGATATTGACAAAATTGAACGGGTCCAAAGACGGGCTACAAGAATGGTGGAAGGCCTTAAGCATAAAACGTATCAGGAAAGACTTAATGAACTCAATCTGTATAGTCTGGAGGACAGAAGGAAAAGGGGGGACATGATCGAAACATTTAAATATATTAAAGGGTTAAATAAGGTCCAGGAGGGAAGTGTTTTTAATAGGAAAGTGAACACAAGAACAAGGGGACACAATCTGAAGTTAGTTGGGGGAAAGATCAAAAGCAACATGAGAAAATATTATTTTACTGAAAGAGTAGTAGATCCTTGGAACAAACTTCCAGCAGACGTGATTGGTAAATCCACAGTAACTGAATTTAAACATGTCTGGGATAAACATATATCCATCCTAAGATAAAATGCAGAGAATGGTATAGGGGCAGACTGGATGGACCATGAGGTCTTTTTCTGCCGTCAGACTTCTATGTTTCTATGTTAAACTGGGTGGAGAAACCCACGGGAATTCAGATTCAGGTTTCTCATAGATATACCAACATGGCTTTGCTAATAAATTTGAACTTTGAGGAACGATATGCCTCAGACTCTGATTTTGTTTTGGATGCTATTTGAAACCCTGACACATACATAGTCTCCCCAATGAATGGGGTGACTCAGGTGGGGAAGGCCTGGGGAGGCCTAGCAAAGACATAGAAAAATAGAAACATAGAAGACTGACGGCAGAAAAAGACCTCATGGTCCATCTAGTCTGCCCTTATACTATTTCCTGTGTTTTATCTTAAGATGGATATATGTTTATCCCAGGCATGTTTAAATTCAGTTACTGTAGATTTGCCAACCACGTCTGCTGGAAGTTTTTTCCAAGGATCTACTACTCTTTCAGTGAAATAATATTTCCTCACGTTGCTTTTGATCTTTCCCCCAACTAACTTCATATTGTGTCCCCTTGTTCTTGTGTTCACTTTCCTATTAAAAACACTTCCCTCCTGAACCTTATTTAACCCTTTAACATATTTAAATGTTTCGATCATGTCCCCCCTTTTCCTTCTGTCCTCCAGACTATACAGATTGAGTTCATTAAGTCTTTCCTGATACGTTTTATGCTTAAGACCTTCCACCATTCTTGTAGCCCGTCTTTGGACCTGTTCAATTTTGTCAATATCTTTTTGTAGGTGAGGTCACCAGAACTGAACACAGTACTCCAAATGTGGTCTCACCAGCGCTCTATATAAGGGGATCACTATCTCCCTCTTCCTGCTTGTTAGACCTCTAGCTATGCAGCCAAGCATCCTACTTGCTTTTCCTACCGCCCGACCACACTGCTCACCCATTTTGAGACTGTCAGAAATCACTACCCCTAAATCTTTCTCTTCTGAAGTTTGTGCTAACACAGAACTGCCAATGCAAGGCCCAAGGCCTGCCTCCCCTAGCCTTCTCAAGGCCTCCCACAACTCCTCAAGATGGCCTCCTCTTCTCACCCCTTAGGTGCCCATTTGATGGTGCAGTGATTAGAATGCAGTACTGCAGGCTACTTCTGCTGACTGCCAGCTGCCTATAATTTGGCAGATCGAATCTCACTGGGTCAAGGTTGACTCAATCTTTCATTCTTCTGAAGTCAGTAAAATGAGGACCCAGATTGTTGGGGGCAATAGGCTGACTCTGTAAACTGCTTAGAGAGCACTGTAAAACAGTGCAAAGTGATATATAAGTCTAAGTGCCGTTGCTAGTGCTATTTTATATGCAACAATTCTGGCGAGAACAGAAATTTTACTTAAATGGTCTCCTGGAATTTTTAACTTTTTAATTTTCTGTCCCTCTCAGGTTGTTGTTGTTGTTGTTGTTGTTGTTATTATTATTATTTTGCATGAGACTCTTTCAATAGGCTGCACAAAGATGCCTTGGAAAAAAAAATTGACAAGCCATTTCACTGCAAAATCCATGGAAAGCTTGAGGAAGGTTGAAAATTTTTGCATCCACCATTAAGCAGTAGTAGATGCTTGGAACAAACTTCCAGCAGATATGGTTGGTAAATCCACAGTAACTGAATTTAAATATGCCTGGGATAAACATACAGTGGTACCTCTACCTACAAACGCCTCTACTTGTGAATTTTTCTAGATAAGAACCAAGATTTTTTTTGTTTCTTCTCAATAACCATTTTCCAAATACACACCCGAGCCTCCGAAATTGTAACCGGAAAAGGCAGGGAGAAGCCTCTGTGGGGCCTCTCTAGGAATCTCCTGGGAGGAAACAGGGCCTCTACCCTCCCCGTGGTTTCCTCAATCGCACACATTATTTGCTTTTACATTGATTCCTATGGGAAAAATTGCTTCTTCTTACAAACTTTTCTACTTAAGAACCGGGTCATGGAATGAATTAAGTTCGTAAGTAGAGGTACCACTGTTATATCCATCCTAAGATAAAATACAGGAAATAGTATAAGGGCAGACTAGATGGACCATGAGATCTTTTTCTGCTGTCAATCTTCTATGTTTTTAAGAAAAAGAGGCTGAACAATTTAAAATCCCAGTAACTTTACCCAGCATGATGACTGGCAGTCTGTCAACATTTGAGTGGCCTTAGCTACTTCATCCATGATCCAAATTCACTTATGAAAATTAATTAGATAAATTGAGCAGATACCCCCTCTCCAGATAAATGTATTTAACTAGACAGACACCCCTCTCTCTCTTTCTCCTCCCCCCCTCCTCTCTCTTATGCAATGGCAGAAAAACAGATTGTTCAGTCAATGGAGAAGTGGAGAAATAGATAGCTACAAATGCTATTGCTATCATATGCAAAATTGTTTGGGAACAAGAGACATCAGTGCAGCTGACTTCTGAGTAACCATGCATTAAATTGAGTAGTTTAAACAACTAATTATTGGATGAAATCTCTATGCATCTTCACATGGGGGGAGGAAATGGATTGGTTTAAAGGGGAAGAGGACAATACTTTGATTTTAGAAATTTTAAAGTACTGTAAGTGTTGTAGTTAGCTCTGTCCCAGCTCCTGCTCCAAGGAATGTGCAGGTGGATGTGGGGAAAACATCCACATGCCGCAGGCCTGTTTTGCTCCTGATGGAATCTGCCGACAAAGCCTCCTCTGACCAAGGAAGCATGAGTGACAGGGAAGAGGGGAGTTTGGCAGACAGCCCAGGAGGAGATCAGTCATCTGTATCATCCCTGGATTCTGAACAAGAATTAATGACACATCCACGCATGCATAGAGTGATGCATAGGAGACAACAACTGAAGGATTATTACAAGAGAAAATGAGGCCATCTGTGGTTGGCTGGGGCTGCTGTAATTAGTGCTACAGATAAAAGTGCAACCTGGTGTTTTAGCCTCATGGCAGTTTATCTGATTCATTGTTTCGTCAAGATCGTGGTTTTTGTGCTGTTCAAGATTGTGTGTGGCCTCTCTGGACTTTAGAATTGGACTCAATTACCCAGTTATTGGGTGAGCAATTGTACTGCATTTAACCTGTGCCTTGTGTGTACCAGAAAATCCCTTTGACATTTAAAAAAGGAGCTGTTTCTGTTTTTCTGTTTATAAAAACATTTGGGATTTCCTTTTATCGTGTGGTGTGTGTCTTCCTGGACTAATTACCCTGTAATTACGGGCGGTTGAAATATGCTGGCAGAACACGTAAGTATGTAGGAGGTATTTTCCAAGCTAATCCATGGCCTTTTGCTGATCGATAACTGGCTTCTTTTTTGGTTTAGCGTAATGTGTAATTTCATCCACTGTGATTTATACACCATTTATGGTTTGTAATCCGTTTTATTTCTTCTTGTGATGGGCTACTGCATTGCACAAAGCTAAAAAAAAACATTGACAAAGAAGAATATTTGTAGTTCAGGGTTGAAATGAGAGGTCCTTGGTCCTCTCTGAGCTTGGTTGTTTTCCTGCAGACATTTCATTACCTGAACAAGGCAACATCCCTGTGATGTTTTATTAGGATAATGAAATGTTTGCAAGAAAATAACTTCAGAGTGCACCAAAGGCTCTTGAAAAGCAAACATCTCGTATTATATGCTTTAATAAGGGGACTGAAAACTAAA
Source organism: Erythrolamprus reginae (assembly GCF_031021105.1). Classification (NCBI taxonomy): domain Eukaryota; kingdom Metazoa; phylum Chordata; class Lepidosauria; order Squamata; family Dipsadidae; genus Erythrolamprus; species Erythrolamprus reginae. Next base: position 410,110,646 of record NC_091950.1, read on the forward strand.
ACATATGAAGAGAAGTTACAGGAACTGGGCATGGACAGTCTAGTGAAGAGAAGAACCATGGTTGAAATGATAGCAGTGTTCCAATACTTGAGGGGCTGCCACAGAGAGGAGGGAGTCAGGTTGTTCTCTATGGCACCAGGAAAGCCAAACAAGGAATAAAGAATGAAAGAGATGACCAAGGAGAGATTCAACCTGGAAATAAGGAGCAACTTTCTGGCAGTGAGAGCGATCAACTAATGGAACAGCTTGCTTGCCGAGGTTGTGAGACCTCCAATACTTGAGACTTTCAAGGGGATATTGGACTGCCATTTAGGAATCGAGTTGTTGAAGCATGGAACTCATTACCAGACTCTGTAGTATCATCCCCTAAACCCCAACATTTTACCATTAGACTTTCCACGGTTCACCTCTCCAGATTCCTAAGAGGTCAGTAAGGGATGTACATAAGTGCATCAGAGTGCCTCCCATCCCCTGTCCCAGTGTCTCCCCTATAATTCTCTATATCTCTCTCTTCTATTCCTATATCCTACTTTCTACTCTTTCATTGATATATCTTATATCTATATCTTTTATTCTACCCCTTCATTGTTATATTTTACTATGAGCATATCCTCTGTAACCTTCATTATGGGGGGTTTTTTGGACTGACTGACTAACTAACTAACTGAATGAACGAATGAACGAATGAACGAATGAACGAATGAACGAATGAACGAATGAACGAATGAACGAATGAACGAATGAACGAATGAACGAATGAACGAATGAACGAATGAACGAATGAACGAATGAACGAATGAACGAATTAATAAACAAACAAGCAAATAAATAAATAGAGGTAGTCCCCGACTTATGACGGGGATCCATTCCCACGGCCCGTCTTAAGCCGAATTTGGTGTAAGTCGGAACCAACAGCTGGTCCTTCTCGGTACTGCATTGCTGTAGCCTCTGAGGATGCCCATCGCGGAGATCCCCTCACACGAATGGAGGCGGCGGCGGCAGCCTCAGAGGCTGCAGCAACACAGTGCCAAGGCTGTTGGTCCCTTGAAGCCACCACCGCCGCCGTCTCCGAAGCCGCTGTCCACCATGGAGATCCCTTCACCTGAATGGAGGCAGTGGCGGCAGCAGTGGCTTCGAAGCTGTCCCCGGGTCATCGTAATGATGAAATGTCGTATGTCAGGGACGACGTAACCTGGGGACTACCTGTAAATAAAAAAAATGTCCAATATAGTATAGGGTCTCCTGCTTGAGCAAGGTGTTGGACTTGATGATCTTCAAGGTCCCTTCCAACTCTAATAAATAAATAAGCATTATTAATTATTCAGTATTGCTTATTTTAAAATATTTCTACCTCTGTATTTTGTACTGTTATTAAAAACTTAGCAATTAATTAAGAACTTAATTTTGTATGCTACACACATCCCCTCCGTGACCAGTTTTCCTTGTTACATTCCAAGAGGAGGCTTCACGGTATCTGAAGCAGAAGATCTAAATTCAGACACAGCTTTGTTCCACATAATATCAACCATGTGAACTCTCACCTTTCTTCTTTCCACTGTGTATGTGTATATGTATACAGAGTGGGTTCCTCCCCGTTCAGACCTATTCACCCAAAATGGTAGGAAACCGCTGGTGACATTATGATCTCACCCCAGAGATTATAATCTCCCCCCGGAGATTTGCACTGCCCCCACCCTCCTTGTCTTCTGAAAGGATTTAAAAACTCATCTCTGCCACCAGGCCTGGGGTTATTAGAGCTTCCGCCTGCCCAATGAATGTTTCTTATTATTATTATTATTATTATTATTATTATTATTATTATTAATTGGATTTGTATGCCGTCCCTCTCCATAGACTCGGGGCAGCTAACAACAATGATAAAAACAGCATGTAACAATCCAATACCAAAACAACTAAAAAAAACCTTATTATAAAACCAAGCATACACACAAACATACCATGCATAAATTGTAAGGCGTAGGGGGAAGGAATATCTCAGTTCCCCCATGCCTGACGGCAGAGGTGGGTTTTAAGGAGATTATGAAAGGCGAGGAGGGTGGGGGCAATTCTAATCTCTGGGGGGAGCTGGTTCCAGAGGGCCAGGGCTGCCACAGAGAAGGCTCTTCCCCTGGGTCCTGCCAAACAACATTTAGGACTCGGAAAAGGCCCACTCTGTGGGACCTAACTGGTTGCTGGGATTCGTGCGGCAGAAGGCGGTTCAGGAGATAATCTGGTCCGGTGCCATGAAGGGCTTTATAGGTCATAACCAACACTTTGAATTGTGACCCGAAACTGATTGGCAACCAATGCAGACTGCGGAGTGTTGTTGTAACATGGGCATATTTGGGGAAGCCCATGATTGCTCTCGCAGCTGCATTTTGCACTATGTGAAGTTTCCGAACATTCTTCAAAGGTAGCCCCATTTAGAGAGCGTTACAGTAGTCTGACATGATTTGCCTTCAGTAAAGCCATGCTGATTTGGGTCCAATAAGTTATTGTTTTTTAGGTGCTGATTTATCCTCTTTTTGAGTAGAGTCTCCATCATTTTAACTACCACTGATATCAAGCTAACTGGCCTGTAGTTACCAGCTTCTTCTCTACTGTCCTTCTTGTGGATAGGCACAACACTGGCCATTCTCCAATCCTCAGGAACTTCTCCTGTTAACAAGGATTGGTTAAACAAATCAGTCAGGGTGGTAGCAATGACAGATCTGAGTTCTTTAAGAACTCTGGGGTGGATGCCATCTGGACCCATCGCCTTATTTATCGTTAATCGTTCAAGTTCTTCTAAGACATCGGCTTCTAAGATCACTGGAGCTGAATCCGTACAGCTGGAAGCAATGCTATATCCCTCTATAGTATTATTTTGTAAGGTGTCTTTTGAGAAAACTGAACAGAAGTAGCTATTGAAATGGTCAGTGATCTCCTTATTCCCATTAATGCATGTATTATTCCCGGTACTAAGCTTCGTGATGCCGCAGTTTTTCCTCTTCTTATCACTAATATATCTGAAGAAGGTCTTATCCCCCTTTTTTATGGATTTGGCAATTTCTTCCTCTTTTGAGGCTTTAGCAGCATATATTATCTGTTTTGCCTCCTTCTGTCTCATTTTATACACCTCCCTATCAGCTATACTTCCAGACTCTTTATACCTCCTATAGGCAGCCTTTTTTTCATTGACTATAGCCCTTACATCATTGCTAAACCATAGCGGTTTCTTCTTCCTTTTACCTTTAGTTATTTGTCTTACATACAGTCCAGTGGCTTTTAAGATGGCCTTTTTAAATACAGTCCACTGGGTGCTCGCTCCTGCCATTTTATCCCTCCCCTTTAATTCATTATCTAAATATTCCCCCATTGCATTAAAATTTGTTTTTCTGAAATCCAATACTTTGGTTGCATTATAGGATTGCTCACAATGAGTTTTTACATCAAACCACAAACATAGATGGTCACTGCAACCTAAATTTTCTCCCACCTTGACCTCTGAAACCCAATTCCCATTCGTAAAAACTAAATCTAGAATATTCTCCCCTCTAGTTGGTGTCTTAACCAGCTGTGCCAGAGCTGCTCCTGTAAAGGCCTCTACTATATTCTTACTTTTGCATGTAAGGGCACTGGGGATATTCCAGTCAACATCAGGCATGTTGAAATCACCCATAACCACAATATCTCCCTTTAGTGCCATTTGGGTAATTTCATCCACCATCTTGTTGTCATATTCCTAAGATTGCCCTGGAGGCCTATAGATCACCCCAATTCTAATGACAGAACCTTCTTTATTTTGCATGCAAATCCAGAGAGTCTCCAGATCTTGACATGTATTTTGAATTAGTGTTGTTTTTAGACTTTCTTTAACATAAACATCCACCATGGCTAAAGTGACCAGATTGGGAAAGAGGGATACCATTGAGCGGGGGCAGGGGGTGTAAAAAAAGTTTAGCCAAAAAAATTTAGCCAATTTTTTTCTCTCTTGCTTTCTTGCTCTTTCTCTCTCGCTCGCTCTCTTTTTCTCTCCCTCTTTTTATCTCTCCCTCTCTGTCCCTTTCTCTCTCTCTCTTTCTCTCTCTCTCTTTCTCTCTGTCTCTTGTTCTTTCTCTCTTGCTTTCTTTTCTCTCTCTCTTGCTCTCTCTCTTGCTCTATCTCTTTCTCACTCCCTTTCTCTCTTTTTTCTCACTCTCTCTCTCACTCTCTGTCTCTTTCTCTCTTTTTTTTCTCTCCCTCTTGCTCTCTCTTTTTCTCTCTCCCTCTTGCTCTCTCTCTTGCTCTCTCTTTCTCACTCCCTTTCTCTCTTTTTCTCTCTCTCTCTCACACTGTCTCTCTCTTGCTCTCTCTGTCTCTTGCTCTCTCTCTTTCTCTCCCCCTCTTTCTCTCTCTCTCTCTTGCTCTCTTTCTCTCTCCCTCTTGCTCTCTCTCTCTCTTGCTCTCTCTCTTTCTCACTCCCTTTCTCTCTTTTTTCTCATTCTCACTTTCTCTCTTGCTCTCTCTCTCTCTCTCTCACTCACTCTTTATCTTTCTTTTCTCTCCCTCTTGCTCACTCTATCTCTTGCTCTCTCCCTCTCTCTTTCTCTCTCTCTCTTTCTCCCCCTTGCTCTCTCTCTCTCTTGCTCTCTCTCTCTTTCTCACTCTTTGTCTCTTTCTCTCCCTCTCTCTTTCCCCCAGTAAGTGGAACCCTCACTTGGTCCAGAGGCAGTGAAGGAGGGAGCAGCAGCAGCAGCAGCGACTCAAGAGGCCAAATGCCCACTGGTGGAGTTGCCTGTGGGAAGGGAGGCCCAGACAGAGCCCTAACCGGATGGAAAAATCAATGCCAACAAGGCTGAAGAGAAGGAGGAAGAGGAGGAGGGGAAAAGCAGCAGGAACCCATATTAGTCTTTTTCCAGCACTTAATAATGCTCTTGGCAGCCCTTATTAATCAGGAAAGGTCCAGGCGGGTCAATACTAGATTTGACATGGTGCAGTTCAAAACAAAGGAATCAGGACGATGCCATGTCCATTTCCTTCCAACTTCCTGCCCTTGAGAATTTGCTGGAGAATTTTCTCCTTTCCGCCGAGTCGCTGCAAAGAGGTTACTCACCCCATTTCTCGGCCCACACATGGGGCAGCGACTTCTGAAAGTCAATTTGGGCCCCGCTTAAAGAACAGAAGGAGAAATCCTTCAGTTCTCCCTTCTGAAACCGTCCTTCTGAAGCCACCACCGGGCTCATTTTAAAATTGAGTCTCCGTCCCCCGAGCGAGTTCAAAGCTCTCGGCTGGAGCTATCCTATTAAGGGCTGGAGACACAGCATCATCGTTTCATTGCAAATCTTTACTTCTCGTAGGGAAATGTAACAGCCACATCAATCTCCCCTGGCCAGAAGCAAACATGGCAGGATAACCAGGCTGAGTCGCCTCCTGGGCCTCATTTTTTTCCTCCCCCACTCCCTGGGTTTCATAGCAAGGTACGAAGGCTGCTGCCTGGGCTTATAATTTGATTGTAATGAGTGATGGCATCTGTTCCTCAGAAATCCCATTTGGTTCTGAGGTTAGTGCATGCTGAGGATGGCCATGAGAGCATTAAAGGCAAGTACACCCCACAGGCAGCTGGGCTGGAAAGATTAGGATTTGATTTATATCATTAATAAAGGATGAGTCCCCCCCCCACCGCCACTCCTTTCCTGTGTGCACAACACTGGATGAATTTAGGACAGCAAGATGTCATCCACTCTATACCTGTCTTCGGGCTCTGCGGGAATTGCAACTCATAATTCAAAGGGACGAAAACACGGCTTCGCGACTTTGAAAATGGATCGGCCACTTTTCAATTTTGGCAAGATGTCTCCAGGCTGTTCTGCCTTTCAGAAAACATTGGCAATATGAGTTGTAATTGCCCTGCTCTCCTCCGTTCCAGTCCAACCTCTTTTGAAGCACAGGGGTCTTCTCATTCTGGACCCTGAAACTCAAAAAGAGCAGTGACAGACTGGGAGAGAGTTCAGAAAAGGGGCAATTGGAGAGTCTGGGAATCAAGTCTTGGGAAGTTCACATAAAGGTCCTGGGCTTGTGTTAAAGTCCAGGAACAATAAGGAGACATGATGAGGGGAGACATAAGAGCAGACGTTATGTATCTGAAAGGTTATGTCAAAGGAGGAATGGAGTTCGTCACAATTGTCTAAGAAGGTAGGAGCAGAATTAGTTGATTGATTGATTGATTGATTGATTGATTGATTGAATTTGTATGCCGCCCCTCTCCGTAGACTCGGGGCAGCTCACAGCAATGGCAGAGAACAATGTAAAATACAAATCTAATATTTAAAAAACTAAAAACCCATAATTTAAAAAACATACACATACCATACATAAACTATATAGGCCTGGGGAAGATGTCTCAATTTCCCCATGCCTAACGGCAGAGGTGGGTCTTGAGTTTAAAAAAGGCAAGGGGGGTGGGGGCAATCCTAATCTCTGGGGGAGCTGGTTCCAGAGGGTTGGGGCCCCCACAGAGAAGGCTCTTCCCCTGGGTCCCGCCAAATGGCATTGTTTAGTTGACGGGACCCAGAGAAGGCCAACTCTGTGGGACCTAATCGGTCGCTGGGGTTTCGTGTGGCAGAAGGCCGTCCGGGAATATTCTAGCCCAATGCCATGAAGGGCTTTATAGGTCATAACCAACACTTTGAATTGTGACCGGAAACGGATCGGCAACCAATGCAGACTGCGGAGTGTTGGTGTAACATGGGCATACCTAGGGAAGCCCATGATTGCTCTCACAGCTGCATTCTGCACGATCTGAAGTTTCCGAACACTCTTCAAAGGTAGCCCCATGTAGAGAGCATTACAGTAGTCGAACCTTGAGGTGAAGAGGGCATGAGTGACTGTGAGCAGTGACTGGTGCACCAGGCAAACCTGGCGAAACGCCCCCCTATCAGGCTACACATACCACTAATAACCACTATAACCAAGAGAAAGAAATTACCCATATCAATAAGGAAGCTACAATCCCCAAAAAAATTCCCTCTGGCGAAGAAACAAATATATGCCAGCAAATAAATATGGAATGCTCCAACAATCACAGCAAACAAGAGGAAAACCTCCTGTGCACAAAATCTAACCACACCTTCTACAACTTCATAAATAACAAACTCGAGGACTCAAGACTTCTCCCACCACTAAAAGGACCCAACAACAAAGAATGTTACGATGAAACAGTCAAAGCTAACCTCTTCAGCACATTATTTCGCTCAATATTTGTAAACATCAAAGACTCATGCCCCAAATTTCCTAGATGTACCACAAATACTCACAATGATTTCACTGAAGACAACATTGGAAAAGCATTGTGCGGCCAAAACCTTCTCTGTCAATTGGACCTAATGGACTATATGTATATTAGCTAAAAAAGTTCTCCACAGACATAGCTGAACCACTAAGCATAATCTTTGAAAAATCCTTCAAGACCACTTCCCTACCAAACCTATGGTCACTAGCCACGGTCATCCCCATCTTCAAAAGGTGAGATCCCAGTCTAGTAGAAAACTACAGGCCAACTGTCAATGACTACTTCAGCTTCAACCACAACAACACAAGAGCACACAACAAGATTCAAACTTAATATTAACCGCTCCAAATTTGACTGTAAAAAATATGACTTCAGCAACTGAGTTGTCGAAGCGTGGAACTCATTACCTCACTCAGTAGTGTCAACCCCTAACCCCCAACATTATTCCCTTAGACTATCCACGATTGACCTCTCCAGGTTCCTTAGAGGTCAGTAAGGGGTGTGCATAAGTGCACCAGTGTGCCTTCCGTCCCCTGTCCAATTGTCTCTCCTTATCTCATTTATCTTTTCTTCCTTTCAAATATGTTCACCTATACTTTTATATCTTTTCTTCTATTCTTTTCTTTATTTATATTACTACATATCTATTCTCTTCAGTGTGTATTATGTATTGGACTAAATAAATAAATATAAAAAAAAATCTCTCTATGTTGTGTCACATGCAAAGTCATGGAATGGGGGCGGGGGGAGCTGTTTTCGCCCTCCCCAGGCATGAAATTATAGGTATGGGCACTTGTGCCTGCACAATAGCACCTGCACATGCTCTTTCAGCACCCGAGGGGAAAAAGGTTTGCCATCACTATTCTAGAATGTCCAGATGCCTAAACTCATTGCGAATTTGCACAGATGTACCAAACACATAGACACACTGGGATATCATAGGACACAATTTAGTGAAGAAATGAGGTTAAAAATGTGGGAACAAAGCTAGCATTAATGAACGAGATTGGCCAGTTAGCTTTTACCGGACTATCAAAGAAAGGATAGAAAATCAGGAACTCACCAGATGTTGTCAGATACCTTTCCAAGTACCCTTGCCAGTTGGCCTAAACCAACGAGCTTGATGGAAGTTGGACTCCAACAATCTCTGGAGGATACAAGTTCACTCACCAGGCTTTAAAATGGAGATGAGCTTTTGAGCCACAAAGGCATCACTTTGAGTTGAGTTCATAGAGACCTTATGGAAATCTATTTGTGAGTCATAAAAAAGCAATTTATTCTATCCACAGCAACTTTTACATTAACTAGGAAGAAGTGTATGTGTGTGTCTGTTTGTGTGTGTGTGAGAGAGAGAGAGAGAGAGAGGAAGGAAGGAAGGAAGGAAGGAAGGAAGAATGGAAGGAAGAAAGAAAGAAAGAAAGAAAGAAAGAAAGGGGAGGGAGGGAGGACGGGTGGAAGGAAGGAAAAAAGAAAGAAAGAAAGACAGAGGGAGGGAGGGAGAGAGGGGGGAGGAAGGAAGGAAGGGTGGAAGGAGGAAGGAAGGAAGGTAAGAAGGAGGGAAGGAAGGAAGGCTGGAAGGAAGGAAGAAAGAAAGAAAGGGGGAGGGAGGGAGGGTGGAAGGAGGAAGGAAGGAAGGTAAGAAGGAAGGAAGATAAGAAGGAAGGAAGGAAGGAAGGAAGGAAGGAAGGAAGGAAGGAAGGAACTTTAACATTCTATGTTCTGTGTTTTTTTCACCAAATTATAATTGACATTATACTGCAGTCAGAACGATTATATGCAGGCAGGACTTGCTATTCCTGCCACTACCGGTACGCTGCACATGCAAGTTCGGGTGTCTGTGCGTGTCCTACCAAATTTAGCTTTTGCGCATGCGCAGGAAGCAAAATCACGTGAGGGGACATGCACATGTGTCAGATTTTGGCAAATTTTTTTTTTGCTTCCATGCAGGCCAAAATCATCAAAATCTTATGCATGTGCACATCCCCTTGTGAGATTTTGTTTCCTGCATATGTGCAAAAGCTAAATTCTCCCACTGAGATATGCACACTCTGGACACCCAAAGCAGTGTGGCCCATACCCGGTAGGAACCCGATGCTGGTTATATGCCTGTTTTTCTCTTTGATTCTTCCCTAATCAAATCTATATTATTCATTTAAAAAAAAAATCCTGATCTTGGGCGTCCTCCTCGATCCACAGCTGACTTTAGAACACCATCTTTCAGCTGTGACGAGGGGGGCATTTGCCCAGGTCCACCTGGTGCACCAGCTGCGGCCCTATTTGGACACGGAGTCTTTGCTCACGGTCACTCATGCCCTCATCATATCGAGATTTGACTACAGCAATGCTCTCTACATCGGGCTACCTTTGAAGAGTGTTCAGAAACTTCAAATCGTCCAAAATGCAGCCGCGCAAGCAGTTATGGGCCTTCCAAGACATGCCCATATCTCATCATCACTCAGTGGACTGCATGGGCTGCCAATTGGTTTCTGGACCCAATTCAAAGTGTTGGTTATGACCTATAAAGCCCTACATGGCATAGGACCAGATTACCTCCAAGACCATTTTCTGCCACACGAATCCCAGCATCCGGTCATGTCCCACAGAGCTCGTCTCCTCAGGGTCCCATCAGCCAGACAATGTCACTTGGTGGGACCTAGGGGAAGGGCCTTCTCTGTGGGGGGCCCAGCCCTCTGGAATCAACTCCACCCGGAGATTCCAATGCCCCCAACCTCCTTGCCTTCCAAAAAAGTTTAAACACTCATCTTTGTCACCAGGCGTGGGGCCATTAGATCTCTTCCCCTGACAACGAGTGTTTTTAGTGTGATTAACTGAGTGAATGATATTGATGAATGTTTTAAAGTGTTTTAGGATTTTTTAAAAGTCTTTTTATTTACATTAATTGGATCAGATGCATTACTATGCCTTTTATATATCTTGTGAGCCGCCCCGAGTCCTCGGACAGGGGCGGCATACAAATCCAATTAAATAAAAATAAATAAATAAATAAATAAATAAATAAATGATCTCTCCAAAAACCAACCTCCACACGTCATTCATAGAAACATATAAACAGAAAAAGACCTCATGGTCCATCTAGTCTGCCCTTATACTATTTCCTATATTTTATCTTACAATGGATATACAGTAGTCCCTCGCTATACCGCGCTTCACCTACTGCGGCTTCACTTCATCGCGGGTTTCTGAGGAAGTCGATCGGCAGATTTAAACAGCCCGCCGAACTCGATCGGCAAGTTTAAAATATAGATATATATATATCTAAAATTGTAAATACTGTATTTAAATACTGTATCTAAAATAAATACTGTGTGGGAAGGGTTTATAAACACTTAAAACAATGAAAACTTACCAAACAATTACAATATAAATACTTAAATAAGTACTATCAGTCGATAAATTCCCCATCACGGATTTCACCTATCGCGGCCAGGTCTGGAACGTAACACCAGCGATAGGTGAGGGACTACTGTATGTTTATCCCAGGCATGTTTAAATTCAGTTACTGTGGATTTACCAACCATATCTGCTGGAAGTTTGTTCCAAGGATCTACTACTCTTTCAGTGAAATAATATTTTCTCATGTTGCTTTTGATCTTTCCCCCAACTAACTTCAGATTGTGTCCCCTTGTTCTTGTGTTCACTTTCCTATTAAAAACACTTCCCTCCTGAACCTTATTTAACCCTTTAACATATTTAAATGTTTCGATCATGCCCCCCCTTTTCCTTCTGTCCTCCAGACTATACAGATTGAGTTAATCAAGTCTTTCCTGATACGTTTTATGCTTAAGACCTTCCACCATTCTTGTAGCCCGTCTTTGGACCCGTTCAATTTTGTCAATATCTTTTTGTAGGTGAGGTCTCCAGAACTGAACACAGTATTCCAAATGTGGTCTCACCAGCGCTCTATATAAGGGGATCACAATCTCCCTCTTCCTGCTTGTTATACCTCTAGCTATGCAGCCAAGCATCCTACTTGCTTTTCCTACCACCCGACCACACTGCTCACCCATTTTGAGACTATCAGAAATCACTACCCCTAAATCCGTCCCTTCTGAAGTTTTTGCTAACACAGAATGATAATGATGAATGTTTTAAAGTATTTTAGGATTTTTTAAAAGTCTTTTTATTTACATTAATTGGATCAGATGCATTACTATGTTCTTTATATATGTTGTGAGCTGCCCCGAGTCCTCGTAGAGGGGCGGCATACAAATCCAATTAAATAAAAATAAATAAATAAACGACCTCTCCAAAAACCAGCCTGCACACGTCATGCATGCGGCTTTCTCCTGCTTCTCTATCTGCAGGTTGTAATATTGCTGCTAGGCATAAGATGAAATGGATCTTCCTCTTCTCATCCGGTGCCCGTGTAAGATCTGGCTAAGATCACAGATGACTTTAATTCTGCCTGGCATCCAATATTGCATCTCACTGAGGCTTGGCAGGAAGTGCTAATTTGAGATTAAGGCCACGGGTATTAGAACTGGAGCCCTGTAACCTTTCATGCTGCTCCCGTAGACAAAGGGGATATTTGGCATGCAAATCAGAAGCCCTTTGCTCTCAGGAGAAGCTCCTCTTCATTTTGAACTGTAAAATTATGTGACAGAAGGTCGCCTGGCTCTAAATTTTGCCTCTTCCGCTCAACTACAAACTGCGAACATTGGCTGGGTACAGTGAAGGGGGGCAGAGGGAGGCGGCATTCACGTTCAGGTGCCTGAGGTTTACCCCATGAACCATGGAAAAATGCGATGGGACATTTATTGTTTGCTGCAGAAATTGAGAAGGCAATCTTGCTGTCATTGCTACGCCTACATGACTTCATGGTAGCCCAAAAACCAACCTCAACCCTCAGATGGACCCTGTCAAAACCAAAAGGGCAGACAGAAACAAGTCAAAGATCATCACATATCAGATCCAATGTGTGTTGAGAGAGGCAACACGGGCAACTGGCAGTTCAAACCACCCCTTTATTGCTCCAAATTTCACCAAAAGCTCCAACGTTTCTGCCAAGTCCCAGAGCAAAGTGATGACATATACACACACACATACTTCAAGCAGCCTCTGGATGCCACTAGTCCAGACCCAAAAGCTCTTGGAAGCTGCAAAGGAAGAGGTTGAGGAGGGCAAGTTGAGGAGTCCAGGAAGCAAAAGAGCAAGACAATTAATCCAAAAAGCCAGAAATAAGGCAAGGACTCCAGGAAAGTTCAAATGTTAGCATTCAACACTCCATGAATTCTATCATCCATCCATCCATCCATCCATGCAGAAAAGAGCAACCAAAATGATTAGGGACTTGAAACCAAGACTTACGAAGAGAGATTGCAGGAACTGGGCATGGATAGCCTAGAGAAAAGGAGGGCCAGAGGGGACATGATAGCTGTATACAGGTATATGAGGGGTTGCCACAGAGAGGAGGGGGTCACTCTATTTTCCAGAGCACCAGAGGGCCGGACGAGGAACAATGGCTGGAAGCTGAACAAGGAGGGATTCAACCTAGAAGTAAGGAAGAACTTCCTGACGGTCAGAGCGATCAACCTGCCTGCGGAGGTTGTGAACTCCCCAACTCTGGACACTTTCAAGAGGAGATTGGACTGCCGCTTGGCTGGGGTGCTCTAGGATTCCTGCTCAGGCAGGGGGTTGAACTTGATGACCTGCATGGTCCCTTTCAACTCTAACAATAAATAAATAAATAAAATAAATCCATCCATCCAGCTATCCAACTATCTCATCTGTCTGTCTGTCTGTCTGTCTGTCTGTCTGTCTGTCTGTCTGTCTGTCTGTCTTTCTATCTATCCATCCATCCAGTGATGGGCTACCAAAATTTTCACTACCACACTGTGGCCGTGGCTTATGTATTTTGTTTCAACATCTTTCAGTGCAAATTGGGTGCTCTGGGGTGAGCTCCATTTTTGCTACCCCAATGCGTTCCTTTCCCTCCATCCGGGCAGTAGCCCACCTCTGATTGTCTACTATATAAAGTGTATGTACATACACACGCACAGCTCTTCTAAAATTATACACATCCAACCTCATTTACTGTGATAGGAAAAATATACCTAGAGCTCAAAAGGGGAAAAAAGAAAAAAAAGTCAAACTTTTGCTACTGGTACTGTGTACCTCACCATACCCGTAAGAGCCCACCACTGCATCCATCTCTATCTTCATCTACCTACCTACCTACCTACCTACCTACCTACCTACCTGTTCTGTCGGCCTCTCTGGTAGGCTCCTCCTGAAAATTCACTGGTACAAATTTCACACACACACACGTTTGAAAATTCAAAACAATGTTCTTTATAATGAAAATTCACTTAAACTAAGCCCTCTTTTTGTATAGCAAAGAGCACTGGTCTCCAAACAAACTGGTAATTTGTACAAGTCCCTTATCAGTTCTGTGAGACTTAGCTTGCAGCTGTGAGGTAATTCACAGTCCTTCTTCTTTCACAAAGTGAAACACACTTTGCCCTGGTTTAGTTTCAAAGTGGGGGAAAATCAGCACACAAAAGGTCAAAGTCAGTAAAGCAGTCACGAAACACAACGATCAGATAATCCTCCACCTTGGCCAAACCCACAGGCTGCTATTTATAGCAGCCTTACTAATTACCACAGCCCCACTCAACCACAGGTGGCCTCATTTTCTTTGATAATAATCTCTCAGTTGTTGTTGCCTAAGCATCGCTCTCCGCATGTATCATTAACTCTTGTTCTGAATCCAAGGAGGAGCCAGATAATTGATCTCCTTCTGAGCTGTCTGCCACTCTCTCCTCCTCCCTGTCACTCATGTCTTCTAGGTCAGAGGAGCCTTCATCAGCAGATTCCACCGGGGGCAAAACAGGCCTGCAGCATGTAGATGTCTCCCCCACATCCACAGTCCTTGGGGCAGGAGCTGGGCCAGAGCTAACCACAACACTACCTATCTATCTGCCTATCATCTATCTATCTCTATCAAACTCATTTGCCACCAATGTCACTGTTCCAGCAACTCTTAGTTTACTTAGTCCTGTTTTCCAAGACATAGATATAGTTCTTCTCATTTCAAGTTCTTTTTCTTTCTCTTTTTAAACAAATTTCCAAGTACAAATAAATAAGTACCCCCCCTCTCTCTCCTCTCTTTCTCTCTCTCTCTCTCTCTCTCCTCATTACTTTAACTCTTCAGTGAGATATCCACTTCTATTAAAGAAGACATTGGAAACAACAGTTCTCCTTCTTGGCAGAAGTATAATGATATTTTGTCAGTTTCTATTATTGACAATTTATCCTTGGCAGGAAAAAGTCATCCATGGAGGAGCTGGGCATGCTTCTGAAAATTAACATTTTATGCCTCCCATTAACCAGTGTGCAAAACCCATAAACATGCATAACTTTTTAAAATAACAACAGGCTCTTCAGAATGCCAATTTTTGAAAAAATAGCTGTAGGGACTTTGGAAATAGGAATCTTCTGTATTATTATCCTTTTTGCTTATGTTGGTGGCCTTTAGACTAGACTAGACTAGACAAGCCTAGACTGTCAAACTATTTACTAAGTCAACACTACTATTAATCTTCTCAACGTTACCACCATCCATCTCCTCCCACAAATGATGATATGACTGTAAAATTGTTATTTATAGCCTTACAATTTATATTGACTGGTTCCTAATATGATTTGATTGCTTATCTGTACCTGAACTGTACCTTATTATTCTTGACAAACTTATCTTTTCTGTTATGTACACTGAGAGCTTATGCACCAAGACAAATTCCTTGTGCATCCAATCACACTTGGCCAATAAAATTCTATTCTGTTCCGTTCCGTTCCACTCTGCTCTGCTCTACCCTAGAACAGAATGGAACAAATCTGGAAGGGACCTTAGAGGTCTTCTAGTCCAACCCCCTGTTCAAACAAGAAACCTTATACCATTTCAGACAAATGGCTGCCCAGTCTTTTCTTAAAAGTCTCCAATGATTAAGCACCTAGTACTTCTGAAGGCAAACTGTTCCACTGATTAATTGTTCTCACTGTTAGGAAATTTCACCTTAATTCTAAGTTGCTTTTCTCCTTGATTAGTTTCCATCCATTGTTTGGAAAACAAGTTGAACTCCCTCTTCTTTGTTTCAGCTTCTCATACACTGGAAGGCCTTAAAAATGTGGTTTGTCACTGGGCTTAAACCCACCATGTGGGAAGGAGGCAGTGGTGATGGTGGAGCCTGGTTAGACAGGAAACCCCCATCTTCCAGAATGGGGCCCCAATTCCCTGAGAAAGCCTCCCATGCAGTCAAGGGCTGCCAATATTTTTACTACCATGCTGTGGGCGTGGCTTATTTTGTGGGTGTGGCTTGTCACCCATATGACCGGGTGGGAGTGGCTTGAAAATCATGTGAGCAGGGGCTGGCTTAAAGGCCATGTGACTAGCTTAAAGGTGGCCAACTTGACATCACTCAAGAGTTTGGGTTAGGGTGCCCGGCCCCTCCTCCCCTCAAAGAGATACAATTTCCCTATATTTACTATTACTGAACATCCAAAATATACTATTTAATTTTATTTATTTATTTATTAGATTTGTATGCCGCCCCTCTCCGTCGACTTGGGGCGGCTCACAGCAATAATAAAACAATGTACAACAAATCTAATAATTTAAGAAAAAACACTAAAACCCCATTATTAAAAGCAAACATGCACACAAACATACCATGCATAAACTGTATGGGCCCGGGGGAGATGTTTCAATTCCCCCAAGCCTGACGGCAGAGGTGGGTTTTATAATTCTATGTATATATGCCATATGTGTACATACATATTACACACAGGCACACAAAAATATACAATATCTACTATATAAACTGTATGTGTGTACACACACACACACGCACACAGCCCTTCTAAAATTATACACATTCAACCTCATTTGCTGCAATAGGAAAAACATACCCAGAGCCCAGAAGAGAAAGAAAGAAAGAAAATCAAAATTTTTCTACCGGTTCTGTGTACCTGACTGTACCGGTTGAAGCCCATCACTGGCTCAAACCCACTATGGGGGAAGAAGACAGTGGTGATGGTGAAGACTGGTTGGTCAGGTAGCCCCCATCTTCCAGGGTGGGTCCCCAATTCCCTGAGAAAGCCTCCCCTGGATGAATGAGGAGGCCCTGGCAGGCAGCAGGGGAGGGCTAGTAGGGCTACAACTGCAGGCTTTGGTCACCTGCTTAAAGTGGACTTCAGCTCCCAGAATTCTTGCATGTGTGGACTTCAACTCCCAGAAATCTTCAACCGGCAGAATGGGAGGTTGAAATCCATGTATCTAAAAGCTGTCAAGGTTGAGAAACCCTGGGCAAAGCGATTTCCAAATTTCTGCCAACTCTTAACATTCTCTGATTCTGATTCCCCTCAGGGAACTGCCATAGCAAAGTTAAATTATTCAGCTTAGCTGAAGATTTAGTATTTGGGTAAATGTAAAGTGGGGGAAAAACATATTAGCCTTTCTTAAACTTGGTGCCAGATTTATTCTGGGGAGAAGTAAGTAAGTAAGGAGGGAGGGAGGGGGGGAGGGAGGAAAGAAGGGAGGAAGGAAGGAAGGAAGGAAGGAAAGAAGGCAGGAAGGCAGGAAGGAAGGAACGAAGGAAGGAAGGAACGAAGGAAGGAAGGAACGAAGGAACGAAGGAACGAAGGAACGAAGGAACGAAGGAACGAAGGAACGAAGGAACGAAGGAAAGCTTTGAGCACCAAAACTGTAAGTTTTAATTAAAGTTTTAATTAAAATCTACACTATTTTAGCTAGAGTTATTAATATTATTTTATTGCTTTATTGTTGCATTTCATTGCTTGAAATACCATCATCGGTTATACGTTGATATCTCATTAAAAAAACCTTGGTCCAGCTGGCCTGGCTGGTAGCATCTTGTAAGGTCCCCTTTCCAGGGTAACAGGAGAAGATGGTTAATGTTAATGGTTTTAAAGGCAGAAGAGGGCTCTACACCCAAACAGCAGATGAAGCAGCAACATCATCTTCTAGGAGAAGGGAAATTCTGATTCCAAAATTCCACTGCCTCATTGGAAAAGGCTTCAGGAATAAATCTTGAGGCAAAATCCGAAGCAGTTCGTGGCTGTGTACAGCCACTTTCTGAAAACGCCTGTGACTCAGTGGAACCTATAGCTGCGATATAAGGATATCTGTAAGAGGGATTTAAAGGCCTAGGAATGGACATTAACATCTGGGAAACCTTGACCTCTGATCGTTCAGCTTGGAGGATAAAAATGCAGCATGGCCTTCTCCATTTTGGGGAGACACTTGCTTGACAGGCTGCATCAAAGAGACAGTCCCAGAATCAGCGAAATCCTGGGGGCAGTCAGGGGACAGAATGGATCTGTGGTCAGTGTGGATAGGCCTTTTTAGCCTCACTAGATGCTGTTCTAGGAACTCTATCCAGAGCATGATACCATAGTCTACCATAGGTTGCCAATGCAATGTTGCATTTCATTACATATGATATACATTGCATAGATTCCAGGTGGAGAAAGTGTATATATTTCCTCAAGTAAAGTATTTTTAATATCAGCATGAAAACAGACAACTACTATGTTTTTTTTTTTTGAATGGCCCATGGACAAATGAACAGATTCCTGATTTTTCTTTTCCTTATTGCTTCCTTTCGAGAATTCAGCCTACCAAGTGTTGACATAATACATTATTATTATTATTTAGCACAAGGCATATCATACATGCACTTGCAATATATATATATTAGTATAACAAAGCACAATAAAATATAAATGTTAAAAAATTGCATTGGCAGTTCTGTGTTAGCAAAAACTTCAGAAGAGAAGGATTTAGGGGTAGTGATTTCTGACAGTCTCAAAATGGGTGAGCAGTGTGGTCGGGTGGTAGGGAAAGCAAGTAGGATGCTTGGCTGCATAGCTAAAGGTATAACAAGCAGGAAGAGGGAGATCGTGATCCCCTTATATAGAGCGCTGGTGAGACCACATTTGGAATACTGTGTTCAGTTCTGGAGACCTCACCTACAAAAAGATATTGACAAAATTGAGCAGGTCCAAAGACGGGTTACAAGAATGGTGGAAGGTCTTAAGCATAAAACGTATCAGGAAAGACTTAATGAACTCAATCTGTATAGTCTGGAGGACAGAAGGAAAAGGGGGGACATGATCGAAACATTTAAATATGTTAAAGGGTTAAATAAGGTTCAGGAGGGAAGTGTTTTTAATAGGAAAGTGAACACAAGAACAAGGGGACACAATCTGAAGTTAGTTGGGGGAAAGATCAAAAGCAACATGAGAAAATATTATTAGTCTTCTATGTTTCTAAAGATCAATATTCAAATACCAATGACTAGGTCAGTGATGGCAAACCTTTTTTTCCTTGGGTGCATGCGCTAGTGCCCACACCCATAATTCAATGCCTGGTGAGGGCAAAAACAGCTTTCCCTGGCCGCTGGAGGCCCTCTGGAGGCTGGATATGGCCTGTTTCCCAACTTCTGATGGGCCCAGTAGGCTTGTGTTTCACCCTCCCCATGCTCCAAAGGCTTCTCTGGAGCCGGGGGAGGGTAAAAATGCCCTCCCTCACTCCCCCAGAGTCCCTCTGAAAGCCAGAAACGCCCTCCCAGAGCCACTGTGCGAGCCAAAAATCAGATGGCCAGTACACACATGCACATTGCAGCTTTATTCTCTAGGACACCGGAGGGCCGGACGAGGAACAATGGCTGGAAGCTGACCAAGGAGAGATTCAACATGGAAATAAGGAAGAACTTCCTGATGGTGAGAAAGATCAACCAGTGGAACAACCTACCAGCGGACGTTGTGAACTCCAATACTCTGGACATTTTTAAGAGGAAATTGGACTGCCATTTGGCTAGGGTGCTATAGGGTTCCTGCTTAGGCAGAGGGTTGGACTTGATGAGCAGCGTGGTCCCAACTCTAACAATAAATAAATAAATGAATGAATGAATGAATGAATGAAGGAAGGAAGGAAGGAAGGAAGGAAGGAACGAACGAACGAACAAACAAACAAACAAACAAACAAAAATAAACAGCTCGCATGCCAGCAGATATGGCTCCATGTGCCACCTGTGGCAACCATGCCATAGGTTCACCATCACTGGTCTAGACCATCTAATCATTCAAACGCAACATTGTTTATATGAAAGAAATCAGATATTGGACCAATATATATCATCTACAGTTTGTCATAGGGACCCTGCAGTCACACTGAGAAGAGAATGTTATTGCCCATTTATGCAGTGAATCCCGACAGATACCATGTGAGGTGCAAATCCTATTCAGCGTTGTCCATTGTCCATTGCCGACATGGTAGTTCAAATCTTGGCATCAGTTCTTCTTCACAACTATCCTTGTGGTGTGACCAGAAAAATCTAGAACTGAACACACTCAAAACCGTAGAAATGGTGGTAGACTTTAGAAGAAACCCTTCCACCCTTCCACCTCTCACAATACTAGACAACACAGTATCAACAGTAGAGACCTTCAAATTTCTATCATATCTCAAGACCTAAAATGGTCACCTAACATCAAAAACATCATCAAAAAGCACAACAAAGAATGTTCTTTCTGCGCCAGCTCAGGAAGCTCAAACTGCCCAAGGAGCTGCTGATACAGTTCTACAGAGGAATCATTGAGTCTGTCATCTGCACCTCTATAACTGTCTGATTTGGTGCTGCAACCCAACAGGATCGACACAGACTTCATAGGACAATCAGAACTGCAGAAAAAACAATTTTTGCCAACCTGCCTTCCATTGAGGACCTGTATACTGCATGAGTCAAAAAGAGGGCGGGGAAAATATTTACTGACCCCTCACATCCTGGACATAAATTGTTTCAACTCCTACCCTCAAAACGTCGCTACAGAGCACTGCACACCAAGACAACTAGACACAAGAACAGTTTTTTTCCGAACGCCATCACTCTACTAAACAAATAATTCCCTCAACACTGTCAGACTTTCTACTAAATCTGCACTTCTATTCTACTAGTTTTTCTCATCATTCCTTTCACCCATTTCCTCCCATGTTGACTGTATGACTGTAACTTGTTGCTTATATCCTATGATTTTTATTAATATTGCTTCTTCATTGCTTATTTGACTCCTATGACAATCATTAAGTGTTGTACCACATGATTCTTGACAAATGTATCTTTTCTTTTATGTACGCTGAGAGCATATGCACCAAGACAAATTCCTTGTGTGTCCAATCACACTTTGCCAATAAAGAATTCTATTCTATTCTATATGATGAGACTGGACAACCATCTGTCAGAAATGGTATAAGGCCTTGATAGTGAACTTATAGCACACACACAGGTCTCTACTGCACACATATGAAGTGCATGTAGGGGATGTGTGCGCATATGCACGGGGGTGCATGCACAGGGGCACTCATATAGCATTTTGGGAGACCATGTGCACAACCCCCCACCCAGTAATGGGCAGCCAAATTTTTTACTGCCACACTGTGGGTGTGGCTTGATTGTCATGTGAATGGGTAGGAGTGGCTTGCCGGCCATGTGTCCAGGTGGGAGTGGCTTGAACATCATTCATGTGAACTGTTATATCCTCGACTTACAACCTCACCAGTGTCGCTCGCTGAGGTGACAATTTGCTTCGCATTCCCTGCGGTCTCCTTCCTGGGTCACACACACACACCACCTCAGGCTGGGTAGCTAGGCGAATGGGTGCTGCCAGAAGCACAAATGCTGCCAATGTGGCTTCCACCCACGCCTTCTGCTTGCATCTCAGGTGGTTGGTGGCCACGGGAGGCTGGAAGGGAGCCGGGCAGGAGAGAGGGAAGCTCGTCCGAGGCCAGGAAGGAGGAAAGAGGAAAAAAGCAAAGAGCGCAGACGCAGCAGCAGCAGCAGCAGGGAAAAAAAGGAAAGCCGAGGTGAGACCAGTAATCCAGGAAGTGACAGCCACCGATCAGCTGGAGCTGCACACACATCTTCATTCCCATCAGTGGAACTGTGTTCCACCCTGTCCTGCCTGGGGCCCACCCCTGCCCCTACCCCATTTAGCACTTAGAAGGCCTCCTATACTATTCTGTCTGGGTCACTCCGGAAGCTATGACCAACCCCAAAAGATAAGCCAGACACACCGGTAAAATTCAAATACAGTTTTATAATGTTCAAGGCAAACGAAGCTAACAGAAAATGTCCTTACAAAGCAGGAAAACACTGGAACTCCAAATATATACACGAAGGTAATTGTCCATGCATCAATATAGGATTCTTGCTGCCAAGACGAGGCTGTAGATAACAGACATACACCTCCCACAGTTCTTCCAAACTGCTGGGCCACAAGCCAGGAACAGAGACACCGAGAAACAATGCAGGTTACAGGAACTCCAAACTGATAACACTCCATATGGCTTCAATAGCTTGCCTGCCTTATAAAGCCTTCCCTGCTAATGAGGACCACACCCAAGCCCTGGTGTTCCTTATTCAATGCTGATAATATTTCCTTAATTGCTCCTTCCTTTGATCTAAACGTCTCTGTCGCATGTCAATGATAGCTTGTGCCTCATCACCTAATGACTCCAAGCTACTGGCAGGGGAGAGCCCCTCCCCGGGGCTCCCATGCTGTTCTTCCTCGTCACATTCCTGACTGGACCCTCTCCCGTCCGACTGCTCAGCCCCCTCCTCTTCGCTGTCAGCCTCCTCCAGGCATGGAGCCAGCAGAGACGTAGCTGGCCTTTGATCTGCCTCAGGCTGAACCACAACATATGCCAACCTGGAAGCCAAAACCCATGTCCCATTTTGGCTTGAAAATCCCCCTGCACCAAGGCTTGCATTGCATTGGGAGGTGGGTGCAGCACCAAAAAGGTTCACCATCACTGGCATAGGGTCTCCTGCTTGAGTAGGGGGTTGAACTCGATGTGCTACAAGATCCCTTCTAATTCTGTTATTCTATTCTATTCTACTCTACTGTAATCTACTCTACTCTACTCTATTCTATATTCTATTCTATTCTATTCTATTCTATATTCTATTCTATTCTATATTCTATTCTATTCTATATTCTATTCTATTCTACTCTACTCTATTCTATATTCTATTCTATTCTATTCTATTCTATTCTATTCTATATTCTATACTATGTCCTATTCTATTCCATTCCATTATTTTCCATTCTGATGTCTTCCTATATCTGGACATTCAGCAGTCTATTTGACTTCCCATTGGGA
The DNA here is from genome assembly GCF_031021105.1 of Erythrolamprus reginae. Lineage (NCBI taxonomy): Eukaryota > Metazoa > Chordata > Lepidosauria > Squamata > Dipsadidae > Erythrolamprus > Erythrolamprus reginae. Next base: position 410,133,097 of record NC_091950.1, read on the forward strand.
ATTGATGATAAAGTTGTTGAGCACATATTTAAGAAGATGTTGGATAACCATGTGTCTGAAGTAGTGTAGGGTTTCCTGCCTAAGCAGGGAATTGGACTAGAAGACCTCCAAGGTCCATTCCAACTCTGTTGTTGTTGTTATTGTTATTATGCAATTGCTAATGGGTCTTCATGGATTTGAGCCTTCCGGCAGATAAATGAAAAAAGTCTACATGTACTGATAGGTGTGACTTGTTCATAATTTTCTGTATTCTCTCACCAGTGTGTCTTGCCTATGTAAAGCCGGCAATGCTATGTCGCTCTGAACAGGAAGCAAGCAAGTTGGAGTGGCATTCCATAATATATTCCACATAACCCATGTGAAACCCTGACAAATGAGTAACTGATGAATTGCCAGGTTTACAATCTTCCAGTGGATTTAAAGGAGCAGCTTTGCTTAGGATTAAATTGTTGCTTACTTGACGTGACATATGGCTGAGTAGCATAACCTACAAGAATTAGAGTAATTTCAGCAATCAATCACTTGAAGAATCAATAGAATTTCAGCTGTTGAAAGGCACTCACTGCAGGGGGCATATTTACATCTGAAAAAGAACACCCTATATAATTATGTCGACTTGTTTATTTATGTACTTTTCCTGCTCACAGAAAAACTTCAGTCCTTTACCAGAAGTTTAGGCTTAAGATACAGAAGGATATTGACAGACTTGAACATTGGGCACTATCTAATAAAATGAAATTCAATAGTGAAAAAAGGAAGGTTCTACATTTAGGCAAGAAAATGTAGATTGCTGTATAGAGTGCTGGTGAGACCACATTTGGAATACTGTGTTCAGTTCTGGAGACCTCACCTACAAAAAGATATTGACAAAATTGAACGGGTCCAAAGACGGGCTGCAAGAATGGTGGAAGGTCTTAAGCATAAAACGTATCAGGAAAGACTTAATGAACTCAATCTGTATAGTCTGGAGGACAGAAGGAAAAGGGGGGACATGATCGAAACATTTAAATATGTTAAAGGATTAAATAAGGTCCAGGAGGGAAGTGTTTTTAATAGGAACGTGAACACAAGAACAAGGGGACACCATCTGAAGTTAGTTGGGGGAAAGATCAGAAGAAACATGAAAAAATATTATGTTACTGAAAGAGTAGTAGATGCTTGGAACAACTTCCAGCAGACATGGTTGATAAATCCACAGTAACTAAATTTAAACATGCCTGGGATAAACATATATCCATCCTAAGATAAAATAAAGAAAATAGTATAAGAGCAGACTAGACTAGAGGTCTTTTTCTGCCATCAGTCTTCTCTGTTTCTCTGTTTCTCTGTTTCTCTGTTTCTATGTTGTTTCTATGTTGTTTCTATGTTGTTTCTATGTTTCTATGTTTCTATGTTTCTATGTTTCTATGTTTCTATGTTTCTATGTTTCTATGTTTCTATGTTTCTATGTTTCTATGTTTCTATGTTTCTATGTTTCTATGTTTCTATGTTTCTATGTTTCTATGTTTCTATGTTTCTATGTTTCTATGTTTCTATGTTTCTATGTTTCTATGTTTCTATGTTTCTATGTTTCTATGTTTCTATGTTTCTATGTTTCTATGTTTCTATGTTTCTATGTTTCTATGTTTCTATGTTTCTAAAAACACAATGCACAGGTACAGTATATATGGTACCTTGCTCAATAATAGTAACTTGGAGTCCTAGTGGACAACCATTTAAATATGAGCTAGCAGTGTGCAGAAGCTGCCAACACAGTTCTAGGCTGCATTAACAGAGGGACAGAATCAAGAATCAAGATCACGTGAAGTGTTCATACTACTTTATAAGGCCTTGGTAAGGCCACACTTGGAATACTACATTCAATTTTCATCGCCACGATGCAGAAAGGATGTTGAGACTCTAGAAAAAGTGCAGAGAAGAATGACAAAGATGATTAGGGCACTGGAGGCTAAAACATGTGAAAAATTGTTTCAGGAACTCCAAAGCACCTGAAGGCAGGGCAAGAAGCAATGGATGTAAATTAATCAAGGAGAGAAGCAACTTAGAACTAAGAAGAAATGTCCTGACAGTTAGACTAATTAATCCATGGAACAACTTGCCTCCAGAAGTTGTGAATGCTCCAACACAGGAAGTTTTAAAGAAGACATCAGATAACCATTTGTCTGAAGTGGTGTAGGGTTTCCTGCCTAAGCAGGGGGTAAGACTAGAAGACCTCCAAGTTCCTTTTCAACTCTGTTATTCTGTTTTTTATTTTTCTGATTTTGTTTTTGCTGTTCTGCCTTGAGTCAGCCACTCAGGCTTGTTTATCCCTCTCCCTGTTTTAAAAGTTTTATAGAAGGACAAGAAGAAAGAAAGATACCACTAAACAGGCAAAAATTATTCATGATGTAGTGATGATTTTCTGTTGGCAACATCAATTAGCAAGGGTGCTTTGGAAAACACATTTACAACTTGTTAAAACCCCTTTTATAAAAATAGTAATTAAAGCCTTGTTAAACAATGGTTATGGAGCATTTTAATCAACTTTTCTCACATCAGGTTCCAACACTATTTGTAGAATATGACACGTTACGAGCTAAAGGTTTGGAAGGGCAGGGAGATAAATATGAATACAGACAGGTGTTGTGTTTTGGGTGGTATGTTATTCTTCTGTCGGTCAGGCCGATAAAAGCAAGAGGTTACATGAATATGAAAAACAAAGAAAAATATAAAATGCATTTGCATTTTTTCTCTACCTCTTTTCATTTGCTGGAACAAAAAAAAAAAGAATTTGCTGTTATTTCAAAGGGAAAAAAAGCTATTTTCGGTGAAATTGTTTTAATTAGAGCTTCAAATGAGGCAGCTCTGCTCAAAGGAGTTTCTCTCAAATTGCTCATTCGAATCAAAACTTCAAAGCTGAAATTTGGGGCGGAATCTTCAAATAGACTCGAGGCATCACATTGAATTGGGTGCTTTCCAAATAATGAGGGGAGATTGTGTGGCGAGATTGAAAAGTGATTCACATACTTGACGGAACGTCTAGAATTTTATGGTTTCCCAAGAGATACTGCTATAATTTTCTTCCTTTATGGACAAGGCAATGAGTTATGTGCTCTTTAATATCACCATGAATGGCCCAACATGGTCCTGTTTCAATGAAGGGCTGCAAAAAGTTTTACTGCCACACTGTGGGCATGGCTTATTTTGTCGATGTGGCTTGCCGACCATGTGACCAGGTGGGAGTGGCTTGAGATCATTTGACCGGGTGTGTGTTAAAGGTCATGTGACTGGCATAAAGTGTACATACAGTTTATATAGTAGATAATGTATATTTTTTTGTGCCTGTGAGTAATATGTATGTACACATATGGCATATAACATAGAATTAAATAGCATATTTTGGCTCTTCAATAATAGTAAATAGATCAGGAAATTGTATCTCTTTGAGACAAGGAGAGGCCAGGTACCCTAACCCAAACCCTTGACGTGAGTGACATCAAATTGGCCACCTTTAAGCCAGTCACATGACCTTTAAGCCACCCCCAGTCACACTGGGGCTACCTTTGAAAAGTGTTCGGAAACTTCAGATCGTACAGAATGCAGTTGTGAGAGCAATCATGGGCTTTCCCAAATATGCCCATGTTACACCATCACTTCGCAGTCTGCATTGGTTTCCGGTCACAATTCAAAGTATTGGTTGCGACCTATAAAACCCTTCATGGCACCGGACCAGATTATCTCAGGGACCGCCTTCTGCCGCACAAATCCCAGTGACCAGTTAGGTCCCACAGAGTGGGTCTTCTCCGGGTCCCGTCAACCAAACAATGCCGCTTGGCAGGACCCAGGGGAAGAGCCTTCTCTGTGGCGGCCCCGGCCCTCTGGAACCAACTCCCCCCAGAAATTAGAATTGCCCCCACCCTCCTTGCCTTTCGTAAGCTACTTAAAACCCACCTCTGTCGCCAGCCATGGGGGAATTGAGATACTCTTTCCCCCTGGGCCTTTACAATTTTATGCATGGTATGTCTGTATGTATGTTTGGTTTTTATATTAATGGGTTTTTAATTGTTTTTAGTATTGGATTATTGTTGTAAGCTGTCTTATTGTTGCTGTGAGCCGCCCCGAGTCTCCGGAGAGGGGTGGAATACAAATCCAATAAGTAAGTAAGTAAGTAAGTAAGTAAGTAAGTAAGTAAGTAAGTAAGTAAGTAAATAAATGATCATCAAGCCACACCCACCTGGTCACATGGCTGTCAAGTCACACCCACAAAATAAGCCACACCCACATTATGGTAGTAAACATTTTTGCAGCCCTTCACTGTTCCAGCCTGCCCCAAGGTTAATACTGACATTTATTTCTTCACCTGAAATCAGCTCCTCAGCTTGTTTCAGGCTGAATCCTGCTGATGAGAATGCGCGGAAGCAAAATTGTTCGAGGTAATGTACGTGTGTGCACACAAACATTGTGATGCAAACTGGTGGCAAAGGTAAGTGGAACCCACCCTTAAAGGGGCCTCAATGCCTCTCAGAAAGAGGGCTAACAACCAGATGGCTGCAAATAATAAAAATCCTTCCATCTACCACCACTCAGTCAGAACTGAAGAAGCTTCTTGGATGAGAAGCGAAACGTCTTCAAGAAAAAACAAAGTCCAGTTAATTGCCTGTTAAAGAAAGCACCTTTGGGACAACCATGACCTATATGACTGAACGTCTCCATAGATATGCCTATTAAATACTCGGGAGAGTGTCATTCTCTGTTTCTTTCTTTTTACTTAGAATTTGTATAGGTATGTTCACCTGGTTAAGGGTGAAAAAGTTGTTAAGTGAACTGGTGCAGTTGCTAAGTAAGTAAGATGGTTATTAAGTGAATCTGGCTTCTCCGTTGACTTTGCGGTGATTGCGTGACCCCAGGATATTACAGCCCTCATAAATAGGAAGGAGTCTGTTGCCATACGCCTGAATTTTGAACATACAGTGGTACCTCTACTTACGAACTTAATTCATTCTGTGATCAGGTTCTTAAGTAGAAAAGTTTGTAAGAAGAAGCAATTTTCCCCACATGGAATTAATGTAAAAGCAAATAATGTGTGTGATTTAGGAAAACCACAGGGAGGGTGGAGGTCCTGTTTCCTCCCAGGAGATTCCTAGAGAGGCCCCATGGAGGCTTCTCCCTGCCTTTTCCGGCCCTTTTTCCTCCCAGGAGATTCCTAGAGGCCCCATGGAGGCTTCTCCCTGCCTTTTCCGGCCCTTTTTCCTCCCAGGAGATTCCTAGAGGCCCCATGGAGGCTTCTCCCTGCCTTTTCCAGCCCTGTTTCCTCACAGGAGATTCCTAGAGGCCCCACGGAGGCTTCTCCCTGCCTTTTCCGGTTATGGTTTTAAAGGCTCGGGTTTGTAAGTGGAAAATGGTTCTTGAGAAGAGGCAAAAAAACTTGAACACCCAGTTCTTATCTAGAAAAGTTTGTAGGTAGAGGCGTTTGTAGGTATTACTATGCAGATGATGCAGTGGCCATAATTGTGAAAAATGGTCACTTTTTCAGTGCCTCTGTAACTTCAAAGTGTTGCTAAATTAACTACTGTAAGTTGAGGACCACGTGTTTTATTTTAATCTCTGGGACTTTTTTTGAAATTTGCAAAGTCACCAGTGACATCATACCTAATTGCCCACAAGTCATGCCACCTGATAAAAAGTAATATTGTTTGCTCTTCAAACTTTAACAAGAACTTTTTAAAAGTTGTTTAAAAATGTTGTTTTTCATTTTGGAGAAAATGTTTTATATTGGTGCTCTAGAGAGCCTTTGCCAGATCATCTGAAAACTGCTGTCCTGTTTTCCTTTTCCTCACTATCTTTGCCTTAAAGAGGTTAAAGGGGATTTATTGCGATGAAACTTTTGAAACCATCAAGTTAAAAACTTTGCTCTGAGTTATTGCCCTCTCAAGGGTCTACCATTCCTGCCATTTTCAATCTTTCTCTCTCTTTTTTTAATATATAAAAGAGGAAGCAGCTGTAAGCAATTTGATGCATTCCCATTGACTGCCCATGGTTGAATCTTTTATGAATTGGAATCTCAAATCTCAGATTGGTCTGATTAAAATCTTGCTGCCCATAAAACTTGATTTGCAAATGCAAATAGGATGTTGACCTTTTGAATATCAACACTGTTTCACACCGTGGGCTGGACCTATTATTTTGTTAGGAATCCTTTAAATCAATGGTTCACAACCTTTCTAATACTGTGACCCCTTAATACCCCTCATATTTTGGTGATCCCCAACCATAAGTCTAGCACCAATTCTCTCAACAGAGCTTTAAGCTGATTGGCAGGAAGGTCAGAGGACAACCCTAATGCAAACACCTGATTGGTTGGTGTTGTGATTCAGCCTGAGGCTCCTCAGGGACCGGCTGTATCTCTGCCAGATCCATGCCCAGAGGAGGAGGACAGTGAACAGGAGGGGGAGGACCAGGCAGACGGGGGAGAGGAATGTCAGGAAGAGGAGGAGGGAGAACAGCCTGAGACCCCCGTGTGGGGGGGGGGCTCTGCCCAGCTAGTAGCCTGGATTCATTGGATGAAGACGCACAGGCTATAATAGACATGAGGCAGCGACAAGCAGCTCAAATACGGGGCCAATTAGAAAGGTATTTCCATCCCTGAATTGGCAACAGCTGGGTTTGGGTGTGGTTCTCCTCAGTAGGGTTGAAAAGGCAGGCCCGTCCTTACAGTCTTGTGGAGAGTTATCAATTGGGAGTCCTGTGACCTTGCTTCGATTCTCGGCGTCTCTGATCTTGGCTTGTGGCCTAGAAGTCTGGAAGACTTGGGGGAGGCGTGGGTTTTATTATCTCCAGCGTTGTTTTTGCCAGCAAGAATCCTGTTTTATTGCCTGGCCTTCGTGAAACCTCTGTGAAGCTTCATAGTGTTCCTGTCTGTAAGAACAGTTTTTGTTACCTGTGTTTGCTTTGAATTATATAAACTGCCTTTGCTTTTTACCAGTGTGTCTGGATACTCTTTTTGGTTGGTGTTGGCGTCTGGGGGAACCCAGACAGAACAGGTTGGATTGTAAAAATATGTTCCAAGGCGCCAGAATAGAAGCTTTCGTTCCTAACACCATGGGAAATTTGTTTTTTCCCATGGTTTTAGGTGACCCCTGTGAAACAGTTGTTCAACCCCCAAAGGGGTCCTGACCCCCAGGTTGAGAATCACTAAGTAATTGACATGTGTGATTTTTTTTCCTTTAACAATTTGTTGCCTTCCCGGTTCTCTATATTTTTACTGAATCATGAGCGAGACTTCTCAAGGCTTTAAAACACATAAACAGCTAAGGAAAAATGATAATCCAAGATCAACAGCATTAGTAGTAGCTTTCTCTGTCTCATTCAATAATTAAACAAGCTTAATTTGATTTAATAATGAAATCAAACAAGAGAAATTTGAAAGACCCTCCTAAACACATTAAGATTAGGATCGAAAAACAGAAGCAGGGTTTTGTGCATTGAATTACTGAAGTATTCCCTCTCAAGTGCATCTACTCCAAATGGAATCTACCATCTTAAAGCAGCATTCCTGAACTCTAGAAACCGATTTTGTGGGAGATAATTTTTCCATAGACCATGGGGTTTCTTTTCCCCACATTCCCTAGATTAGTGGATTGTAAATGAATTTGTTACCAGTTCACATGCATATGTACATGTGCAACACTTCTGCACATGTGCAAAACCATATTGGATGGGTGGGTGGAACATCCCACCAATGGTGCTACGGTGCTTCTAAGAACCGGTCTAAACCAGGAGCAGTTAACTGCTTCCCTTGAATCTGCAGATGTGCAGATTAAATTTTGCTCACTTGCTAAAATGACCAGACATCCTGCTTTTGGTGGGACAGTCCCGATTTTTAATAATTAGTCCCGCATCCCGCAGGGTTTTTAAAAGTCCCGATTTTCTTTTCTCTGGACTGCCCAGAGCGAATAAAGTGTTTCCTTTCTCTGGGCACTGACAGAGAGAACAAAGTTTTCCCACTGCTCAGAGAAAGGAAGTTTATTCGCTCTGGGTGGCTCAGAGTGAATAAAGTGCTTCCTTTCTCTGGGCGCTGGGAGGAGGAAGGAGGTGTCAGGAATTAAAAATCCCTAGGGAATATCATAATGCAGAAAGTAGGCCTCAGTTGAGAATGCTGAGTCATTCTGAGGCAGTTGAGCATGCAGCAATCTAGTAATTATGTGAAAAGTATTTAACTAGGTAAGAGGTCCCTGCTCTTTCTCTCTGTCTGTTCACTGTTAGCTGGGTTCTGTTGCTGTTCATGAGAAGTATGCTTTGAAGAAGCTGTAATGCTGCATAAGTTGGTTCCTGTGAGTTATTGAACTAAGATAGTTTTTAGCAAGGTACTAGTAAGAGACTAGTTTACTGTATGTATAGCATAGTAGTAGTAGTAGTAGTAGTAGTAGTAGTAGTAGTAGTAATAGTAGTAGTAGTAGTAGTCTATGGAGAGGGGCGGCATACAAATCTAATAAATAAATAAATAGTAGTAGTAGTATAAAGAAGTAAATATATTTTTCCACAACTTCCTACTGCTGCTGTGTTTCATTGAAGAAGACTTCAACTCCTCTACTGGTCTGTGGCTGGCTGGTTGGGCCGGTGGGCTGGTTGGACTGGTTTGCTCCTTGGGCACAAACAGGTTAGTTTCCGCCAATGCAACTCTGATAGGAGGAAGCTTCTCACCCAGAGAAAGGAATGTGGACACGGTATTTGACATGCTTTTTATCACTCATGAACAACCTATTTTGCCCCTTAAGGATTGGAAGCGACGGGAGTTTTTTCAAGCAGAAAATAGAAAGCATGAAGTGGGGATTTTTTTAAAGACCATCGTGAGGGCAACACGATGGATGCATGGAGTGATTATTGCAGAAGAAAGCGGGGCAAGCAGTAAGTTTTGCAGGCCACTCTGTTGTGCAGAAATATCAACGCATGCACAAACACACACACACACACCGGCTACTCATGAGAGCCAACCAGCTAAGAGCTCTCGGGGATGTGGTCCTCGGTCAGAAAGGCTGGGCAAAGCTTCAGGTTTTCACTGAGGAAATGGAGGGATGAGAGCTTTGCTGGCCTTGATTGGGTTGTGGCAAATGCAATGGTTTGAACCTTGGGAAGATGAAGGTAAAAACAGCCTGAAAGTGTAACTCGAGTTCTGCGTGCCCTCAGATATAGCTCCATGTGCCACCTCCGGCACATATGCCATAGGTTCGCCATAACGGATCTCAGGTATGCTGGAAACACAGTGTGCCAGTGTTTTCCTCTCCCTGGAAAATGTTGCAGGAGGAAACTCAAAAGGAAATATTTCCTACCACAGTATATTTGGGGGACTACCTCCACACAATTACATCTCCAGGGCATTTAAGGTGGCTTACAACATAAAAATATAAAATATAAGCACATTATAAAGTAGATACAATACCTGTAATCAATAAAGGAGAGGCTTGCCAGCTATGTGACCAGGTGGGAGTGGCTTGAATGATCATCATCGTTCAAGTGGACAAGTCCTCGACTTACAACCTTACCAGTGTAGCTCGCTGGGGTGACAATTTGCTTCTCGTTTCCTGTGCTCTCTTTCCTGGGTTGCCCCACCGCCTCAGGCTGGGTAGCTAGGCCACTTCCACCCACACCTTCTGTGTGTGGGGGGGGTTGCGTGAGGCTGGAGGGGAGCCATGCAGGAGGGAGGGAAGCTCCTCCAAGGCCAGGAAGGAGGAAAGAGGAAAAAAGCAAGGAGCGCAGATGCAGCAGCAGCAGAAGGGGGATTTTGCATAGAACAACATGCTTGCAAAGGCACTGAAATGGTGTCTTTTGAAGAAAGAAAAGGGAGGGGCGCCCCCCTTGCCTTTCTTCCTTCCCACTCACCCTTTAGCCTAGCCTTCCTTCTTCCACCCGCCCCCTTTAGCTGCCCTCTGTTCGCCTCCCTTCTAAAGTTTGGGATTTTCCTGAAGGATTTGCACGCATTATTTGCTTTTACATTGATTCCTATGGGAAACATTGTTTCATCTTATGAACTTTTCACCTTACGAACCTCCTCCTGGAACCAATTAAGTTCGTATGATGAGGTACCACTAATTTGTTCTGTGACCAGGTAGAAAGGTTTGTAAGTAGAAGCAATTTTTCCCATAGGAATCAATGTAAAAGCAAATAATGTGTGCAAACTCATTAGGAAAGAAATAAAAGTTTGGAATTTGGGTGGGAGGAAGAGGAAGAAGAAGAGGAGGAGGACAGTCACTACTGAAGGAAGAAGGGGAGGTGAGGGGAATCAAAAAAATCCGAAACTTTAAAGCTTAAAAAAAAAAGAGGGACTCTGAGTCGGCGAGGAGGAGCATGCACCTCCCATACACCTGGCGCGAGAGTGCCTTCCATACACTGCGCCAGAGAGAGAAACCCAGGGGAAATGGCAGGAAACTGGCTGGGCCTTCATGCCGCTCTCAAATTTCCTGGGAAAATTTTCCTGGCTCAGGTTCTTAAGTAGAAAATGGTTCTTAAAAAGAGACAAAAAAATCTTGAACACCCGGTTATTATCTAGAAAAGTTATTAAGTAGAGGTATTATTATTTCTAATGTTTTTCTAATCTTTTATCTCTTCATTGGTGTCGTGTATATAAATACTATTATATCTTCACATACCTCTATTATGTACTAGACAAAACAAACAAATAAATAAATATTCCATAAATTGTGGCTCTGTAAGGACGTTGCATTATCAAAGATGGTCTGAAATACTTTTTTATGTCACTGGAATGCTATTTATAGTCGCATTGTAATGCCTCCTGATTATAATGATTATAATTGCAATATTGTTTGGTGGTTCTCTGCTTAGAGTCACATCAGTGAAATATAACCCTGTGAATAACAAATGAATCTTGGCTTGTTCATATTTGTAGTTGTTGTTGTTTGCAAGTCTTTGAAGCCAAATTTATCTTGATCGGATCATGAATAAGGGCTTCCAAGGCCTTCCTCATGACGTTTAGTAGACTGAGGCATGGCTAAAATGACATTCCTTCCCAGCACAAACTGAAATGTAATGTTATATCAGCAATAATTATTACAGAGCATCTTCTATCATATCTAGCTCGCAGGCCAGTTTAGAAGGCCTTGGGAAGAATCTATATTTATGGTAGTTTCCTTGGCGAAAGGGAACGACAAGATTTAAATGGGATGTGAAGGCAATGTGGCTGGGACAACTGTCACCCCATTGATCATAGAAACATAGAAACATAGAAGACTGACGGCAGAAAAAGACCTCATGGTCCATCTAGTCTGCCCTTATACTATTTCCTATATTTTATCTTAGGATGGATATATGTTTATCCCAGGCATGTTTAAATTCAGTTACTGTGGATTTACCAACCACGTCTGCTGGAAGTTTGTTCCAAGGATCTACTACTCTTTCAGTGAAATAATATTTCCACATGTTGCTTTTGATCTTTCCCCCAACTAATTTCAGATTGTGTCCCCTTGTTCTTGTGTTCACTTTCCTATTAAAAACACTTCCCTCCTGAACCTTATTTAACCCTTTAACATATTTAAATGTTTCAATCATGTCCCCCCTTTTCCTTCTGTCCTCCAGACTATACAGATTGAGTTCATTAAGTCTTTCCTGATACGTTTTATGCTTAAGACCTTCCACCATTCTTGTAGCCCATCATGAGAGTTGATTTGGTTGATTTTGCTGATAGGTGGCCATTTTCTTTCTTCCTCACCATGTGAGCCTTTCCTCAACCAGTACATTGAGTGAAAGAACCATTTCAAATCAAAGAAACATACTTTTTTTAAAAAAAATTAATTATTTTATTTATTCATTTGTCCAATGCACAAATACATAGAAAGAAAAATAGACATGTGATAATATATATAAGGGTAAAAGTGAACTTAGAGGAGAGGATATATGAAAGGAAGAGAATATATATGATAGGTGAAAGAAAGGAAAGACAATTGGACAGGGGACGAAAGGCACACCAGTGCACTTATGTACGCCCCTTACTGGCCTCTTAGGAACCTGGAGAGGTCAATCATGGAGAGTCTAGGGAGAAATGTTGGGGCTTAGGGGTTGACACAATTGAGTCCGGTAATGAGTTCCACGCTTCAAAAACTCGATTGTTGAAATCATATTTTTTACAGTCAAGTTTGGAGTGGTTCGTATTAAGTTTGAATCTGTTGCGTGCTCTTGTGTTGTTGCGATTGAAGCTGAAGTAGTCATTGACCAGTAGGACCTTGCAGCATATGATCTTGTACTGTTTTTGAAGTTAGTTATAGTTGCTTGTCCTTTCATTAAGATGGTTTTCGTGAGGGTGTATGTTTAGGTAAAATTCATATTGCTATGGTCACTGTTAGAAAAGGGTTCTTTTATTTGTACTCCGTAAATTGAGTGTAGACTATTGCATAACATGAGGTCAAGACAATTGTTAAGTCTAGTGTTGTCAATAATTAGTTGATCTGGTCCTAGACTAGTAATGGCATTGTAAAGGGTTGAATGTATGGGTTCAGTGGAACATTTGTTTAGGGTCCAGTTTATATGTGGTGAGTTTAAGTATCCAAGAAATATAAGAGGATGTGGGTGGGAGATTGTCCACGTTAGTAGTGAGGTTAGTTTGTTCACATTTGTGATATCATAATCCGGGGCTCTATAACATAGAATCTCTTCGTGGGAGGAATTCCCCAGCTCCTTCAAAGGGAGGTCTTTTCATGTTAAAAAAAAAATTACGAAAAAGGATGCCGCAGTGGCGCAGCAAGCAAAGGGAGGTCCTTTCACATAAAAATAAAAAATTCTATTTTTACGTGAAAAGACCTCCCTTTGCTGGCGGCACCACTGCGCCGTCCTTTTTCGTAAAAATAAATCAAAAAAATTTACATGAAAAGACCTCCCTTTGAAAGAGCTGGGGAATCCCATGAAGAGATTCCAGGGGCGGAGCTTTGACATCACGTATACTGGCAGTTGATTCCATGAAGTGGAATACCGGATTCCATGAAGTGATCACCTTGGCGTCCTTAGCAACCTGCCGGTATACATGACATCAAAGCTCCACCCCCGAAATCTCTTTGTGGGATTCCTCAGCTCCTTTTGTGCCTCCCGACCGGCCGCCACCGGTGCCTGGCTCCTCCTCCTCTTCTCAGCAGATGATAGCTGGGTGGTGGCTTTCGTGGTGTTTGGCACAAACACCGAACCGAAGCACGAATTTTTAAAAAAATTCGGGTCCGGGTCTGGCATGCCAAACACCACAAAATTCGGTACGGAGCCAAATTGTGCAGGCTCGGCTTGCCCAACACTACTTATGAACATTCAGTTATTTTTCCTCTTCTCTGATTTATTTTTCTTTTCTCTAATTTCTTTTATTATTTTATTTTCTATGTTTCCCCTCTCCATACAAACTTTGTCAATACAGTGATCCCTCGATTATCGCGAGGGTTACGTTCCAAGACCTCTCGTGATAATCGATTTTCCACAGTATAGTGGTGCGGAAGTAAAAACACCATCTGCGCATGCGCGCCCTTTTTCCATGGCCGCGCATGCGCAGATGGTGGAACCGGGGAGCGATGAAAGTGCGGAAGCCGACAAAGATTGCTTTGAATGTCGGCTGCCCCCGCCCCCCCAGTGCGTCCAGCGCCCTCGCCGCTACCGCCCGCCCGCCGCTCGCCGCTCGCCCGCCCGCCTGATCCACCCCTCTCACCGGCTTTCAGACACGGGTCCTCCTGCAGCAGCGCTGCCGAGCAGATCAGCTGCTGGGCGGCCGAAGAAACCTTCCCTGGGTCTTCCCCGCCACCCATGCAAAGGGGAAACCCCGATGTTCGGCTCCTCGCTGCTGCCCGCCCACCGCTCGCCCGCCCGCCGCCCGCCGCTCAAGAGCAAGAGGGGGAGAGATAGAGAAAGAGAGAGAAGGAAAGAAAGAGATGAGAGAGGGAGGAAGAGAGTGTGAGAGAGGAAGAAGCAAGATAGAGAAAGAGAGAGAGAAAGAAAGATGAGAAAGGAAGGAAGAGAGTGACGTCATCGGGTGGGAAAAACTGCGGTATAGCAAAAAAAAACGTGGAGTATTTTTTAATTAATATTTTTTTAAAAACCGTGGTATAGCGTTTCGCGATAATCGAGATCGCGAAAATCGAGGGATCACTGTACACCAGCCCGTAGGAATTCCAGCTGTTTCTGTGTTTTATAAAGAAGTAGATTTGAGCCCAGAAAGGACTAAAAGCACATTCCAAATGCACCTGTGTGACTTGTTTGCACGCATAGCGTGTGCACCTGTGTATATTCCACAATAGTATGGGAAGACTAAGGGTGGAGTGCCCATTCTTGCACGGTTTGCTCATGCACAACATCTGTTCCACATTAGCCGCTCGCTGTTCCATTTAAGCCACCATGAACCCTGGCCTCTAATTTTGTCATCTAGATAAACAATTTTCTGCTAATTGGATTCAACATTGATTTCCTTTTAATCTTATTCAATTAATATCATTATCCTCTTACACATCCAGATAGGCCATTATGCCTACTCTACCTTCTTACACATTCTTCTAAAAGAAACTGAAAACCCTTATACAACCTTTTCCTAACTTGTTTTTTATTCCAAAAATTAATAACAAAACAAAACCAAAGTCTATTACTATTAAAACTGTTTAAAAAACCAGCAAAAAAAAATGCAACTATTAATGAATCCATGCTTTTAAATCTTCATTTCTTAAGTGTTTGTTATAATATTATGATATTCTAATAATATTATGAAAGTCTATCTGAACATCAATGCATCCATGAACATACACTGCTCAAAAAATAAATAAATAAAGGGAACACTTAAACAACACAATATAACTTCAGGTAAATCAAACTTCTGTGAAATTAAACTGTCCAGTTAGGAAGCAACACTGAATGACAATGAATTTCACATTCATCTTTGTACAGAACAAAGCATTCAATGAGATATTTCATTCATTCAGATCTAGGATGTGTTATCTGAGTGTTCCCTTTATTTATTTTGAGCAGTATATTTCCAGCAGCGGTGACCAGGGAACTGGTTCAGGAGCGTAGCAAGCCAGCCATCACTTTTGGCGAACAGAGCCAAATTTCCACCACCGGCTTGCGCAAACTGGTCCAAACCAGTAACAACCAGTGGTGAGCTACGAGCCGGAATTTATTTATTGTTAGAATTGAAAGGGACCATGAAGGCCATCGAGTTCAACCCCCTGCCCAAGCATGAACCCGTACACCAGTCTAGTAGCAGCTCAATCTTCTCTTAAAACCCTGCTGCTCTGTTCGGGAAAACTCCCTAATCTTATGTTCCCGGGTCTATTTGACCCGGACTGCAAATTGATCATTTTAGGTACTTATATTTGGTCTTTTTGAAAGCTTTTTTCACCTGGAAACAAGTTTGAACATTTCTGCACACAATGGAATGAAAATTGAACTGAAAAAATTAATCCTTATTGGTTTATTTTGCACATAAATGTGCCCCCCCCCCGTTTTTGTGAATGTTTAGGTTTATTGATAATTTTGCCTGCAAAATGCATTATATTTTACTAGATTGCTGTGGGATTGGTAGCTTGAACATTTCTGAACATAATGATATGAAAGTTGAACTGGAAAAATTGATGCATATTCATTTATTTTGCACATAAAAGTCTCTCCCACCCTATTTCAATTTATTTATTTTATTTATTTATTATTTGGATTTGTATGCCGCCCCTCTCCGAAGACTTATGAAGAATTATGCTGTTAATTTCAAACTTACATACTTGGTTTTAATAAAATGGATTTCTTTCATAAGATTAGTTGTCTGGCTACAATATGCTTGCTTTTCAAAAGGATATTCCAAATATTTCTAGCCAAATATATATAAAAAGTGAAAATAATGGCACACAGCAAGGCCGGGGGGGTGGGGGGTGGCCCTTTTGTGGCAAAAATAAACCAATAAGAATCAATTTTTTCAGTTCATTTCTATTTTTCTTATGTTCAGGATTGTTCAGTTTAGTATATCAAAACTTTTGGGGGAATATTCCCTAGAGATTTGTAGCCTAAAAAAAAATAAATTGACAAAAAATTCAGAAAACATGGGGGGAGGGGCTTTTTGATAAAAAAAGAAATATAAGCCTCAATTTTTTCAGTTCAATTTTCATATCATTACGTTCATAAATGTTCAAACTAGTTTTCCAGTGGAAAAAGTTTTCAAAAAGACCAAATTCAAGTACCTAAAAATAATCATTTTGGTATACGACCCGAAACAGACTCAACGTGATTTTTTTCTTTGCCCAGAAAAGAATTAGCCACCACCCCAAAAATATTGTTTTGATGATCAGCAATGTTAAATTGAGTAAATGAATGCATAAGATATTACAAATATTTCGGATTTGAAGCCTGAGAAAATATAAAGTGAAAATGTTTGCAAGCAGCCAAGGGGGGGGGGGGGGGCTTATTTATGATTTTAAACAACCAATAAGAATCATTTCTTTCAGTTCATTTATATTTTTCTTCTATTCAGAAATGTTCAAACTACCAATCCCACACCAACTTTAGTAAAATTGAGCACATTTTGCAAGCAAAACTATCCATAAATTGAAAAATATTTCACAAAAACAGGGGGGGGGCATGCATTCTATCAGCAAAATAAACCAATAAGAATTACTTTTTTCATTTCAATTTTCATATCATTGTGTGCAGAAATGTTCAGACTACTTTCCAAGTGAAAAAAGTATTCAAATTGACCAAACATAAGCACTTCAAATGAAGAGTTTTCGGTCCGGGTCAGGGTGACCCGGGAACACAACAAGTGTTACTTTTTGTTTTTCAGCAAGAAAGAAACCCCCCACCCCCCAAAAAAAATTCTCATAGAGAGAACCCCTGAAATGATGAAAAGTGATGAAATTTCAAGTTTCAGATATGCAGGGAATTTTTTTTACAGGGACTCAAACTTGGCTTCGGGTCACATACAACCCTAACAGAACAGCAGAGTTTTGGAGTTCACAACGTCTGCTGGTAGGTTGTTCCATTGATTGATCGCTCTGACCATCAGGAAGTTACTCCTTATCTCCAAGTTGAATCTCTCCTTGGTCAGCTTCCAGCTGTTGTTCCTCGTCTGGCCCTCCGGTGCCCTGGAGAAAAAAGTGATCCCCTCCTCTCTGTGACATCCCCTCGTATGCTTGTAGACTGCTATCATGTCCGCTTTGGTCCTCCTTTTCTATAGGCTATCCATGCCCAGTTCCCTCAGTCTCTCTTCGTAAGTCTTGGTTTCCGATCCCTTAATCATCTTGGTTGCTCTTTTTTGCACCTTTTCCAGAGTTTCAATGTCTCTTTTGAAGTGTGGTGACTATGAGACAGAATGCTAAATTACGCTCGCTGCCGCAGCTCATAAGTGCTTTTGGGACTAGCGCAATTTTGCTTCTGCACCTGTGGAGGTAGGAAAATTGTGCAGGGAGCCACAGGTTCACCCGTGGTTTGGCATGCGCGGAAGCAAACAAAACTCACCGAAACACAGGCGCACCTGCGACTCTGTGCATGATTTTTCTACCTCCACAGGTGCAGAATCAAAATCGCACTGGCCTTGCAAGCACATACGAGCCGTGGTAGCGAGCACAATTTAGCATTCTGTCTCATAGCCCACCACTGCTAGCAACCCACCACTGGTTCTCTTCCATCATTAAACCCTCTTCCATCATTAAACCCTCTTCCATACTTAGACCCAATCAGCCTCGAGCCTCCTTTTTTTTCCCTTGCTTGGAACTGAACCAGATGGATATTACTTCCAACACAATCACAGTACCATGTTTCCACAGTAGTGGTAATCCTGCATGCTGCCTTTCCATGGTCTAAGAATGCATTAAAAGAAGGCATTCTTCCCCACCATCTAATATAAGAACCTTCAAAATGTGGAGAATGTGACACCCCTGATAAATCTGCACCGGCTCTGAAATCAAAGCGAGTGATCTCCCAGTGAGATAATATACAATTCCACCTTTCTTTGAAGTGAAGATAAATAATTCCAAACAGAGGTCATTGCAGAACATAATTATAACTTCACTGCACATCATTATATCTTTTACACCTGCCTGGAAACCTTGCCAATAAATTGTTGGCAAACTGAAGCAAATTTGCGTTCCTACAATCCTTGAAATAAAGGAGAGCTTTTATTACAGATGAGACAGATGCATTTTCCCCCCAACATCCTTCTTCAAGACCTGGGAAGTTTGGAGACTCTGCAGTCTCAGTTCCCTTGGGCCGAGCAAAGAAATTGGTTGAAATAATTTGTTTATTTACAGGCTGGTCAGGTATTAATGTAGCTCTCCAATCCACATTGAGTGGAATGATAATCTCACTTCCAAACCTTGAAGATTTCTAACAATGTACATGCTTATTTCCATTTTCAAGAGGAGGGAAATTAGTGGATGAAAGTAATTTATTTATTTATTTATTTTGTCCAATACATAATGAAGGTTAATGAGATTAACCATGTAATGTATATCAAAGAGAGGAAAGAAAGAAAGAAAGAAAGAAAGAGGAAGGAAGGAAGGAAGGAAGGAAGGACAGAAGGATAGGAGTGAAGATATAAGAATAAAGTACAATACATCAATGGAGGATAGAGGAGGAGATATAGAGATATATGAGTAGAAGAAAAGAAATATGAGATATAGGAGAGGTTGCATGCGCAGCAGCCAAATCTCATGCTGATGGGTGCGCATGCAACCAATGAGTGCACATGTGCCTGCAACGGCCTCTGGGGGAGCTCCAGTAGCATGTAAGAAGAGCGGCCCTCCACTGAGCCAGTTGGTCCGCATTAATAAGTACAGGGGCTGCTTGGCTCTCTCTCCATCAATGTTTGTATGAACAGATATGCAGCAGGCTGGTTCAGCCATCTCTGGATATGTACTGTAGGTGTACCAGAACATTTTCCCTTATGTATAGATTGGTTTTTCCTTCTTTAATTTCTCCCAGTAGTCCATAGATGTGTTTGTAGCAGACAATTACTGAACAGATACACTGCCTAAAAGACTAGGATTTTTTTTTAGTACGCTGCCTCCTCCACATTTCAATGCACTGCCCATCTCCCCTAACCCAATATACCACACTTATTCTTTTGTTTGACACAAATGCCTTCAATCCATTGCCCTGCCAATTTATTTCCAACACAGTAATAACATCTCAACACAGCAGTGCTGGAAAGAAAGGCTTCTGAAAGACTACATCTGAAATTATCTTGAGATGGAGTATTGACACATTGGAAATCTCTTCTGGGAGTCACAGTATACAATTAGCAGTTGTGCACGTCTAATCCTATGCAGGAGAATGTGAGCCAAGTTCTGGTTTTAACCCTAAAGGACTAGCGCTTCAATAATCTTTATAACATACGCATAATGTGCTCTAATTACGGTAATGGAATTAAAAACACCTACCACCAAATAGAATTTCAAAAATGTTCCAAACTAACTCACCTAATTGCTGGAAATGCAAAACAGAAATAGGCACTTATTACCATACTTGGTGGACCTGCCCAAAAGCAAAAGAATACTGGAACTTAATAGAAAAATGGATGAGAGAAATAACACAGCAAGAAATTAAGAAAATGCCAGAATTTTTTTTACTAGGTATATCAAATAATAAATATAAAAAAGATATACCTATATTACTTAATGGTTCATATATTAGCAGCAGCTAGGATAGCCTTTGCACAAAAATGGAAAGATACTGAGATTCCAAAAGAAGCAGAGATTCTTAAGAAAGTTTTAGATTGTGCCGAGCTTGATATGATGACGAGATGGTTAAATAACCAAGAAGAATCAGAATTTTATGACACCTGTCAGAAGATATATACAGTGGTACCTCGGTTCTCGAACGCCTTGGTTTTTGTACATTTTGGATACCGAACAAGATTTTCTGCAAAAATTTGTTTCGGCATCCGAACAAAAATTCAGATACTGAACAGAAAATTTTATTTACTATCCGAAATGTGCGACCAGGGCAGCTTTGCAAAGCAGCTGCCACAAGATCTGAGGGGACGGGGTGAGACGGAATGGGAGTCGGGATCTGACACGCCCCTCCTGGCCGCCCTCTTAAAAGCCTCCCAGTCTCTACCATCTAACTGCTCCAAGCTGCAGGAAGGGTA
The DNA here is from genome assembly GCF_031021105.1 of Erythrolamprus reginae. NCBI lineage: Eukaryota > Metazoa > Chordata > Lepidosauria > Squamata > Dipsadidae > Erythrolamprus > Erythrolamprus reginae. The sequence continues at coordinate 410,153,171 of NC_091950.1, forward strand.
GGGCTGGCTGCAATACCAGCAGCTTCGGGGGGCTCCTTTCCTCAGTGGTTCAGTTTGTTACCTCCAGGCAGCTGCACCAACTTTTTCTTTCCCGGCGGTGGCTCCAGCAGCTTCGCTTCATCACGTGACATTCCCGACGCTGCTGCTGCTTCCTCAAAGGGAAGCTCCCGCCATCATCGCCGCCGGGAAAGAAAAAGTTGGTGCAGCTGCCTGGAGGTAACAAACTGAACTGCTGAGGAAAGGAGCCCCCCGAAGCTGCCGGTATTGCAGCCAGCCCTACCCTTCCTGCAGCTTGGAGCAGTTAGACAGTAGAGACTGGGAGGCTGTTAAGAGGGCGGCCAGGAGGGACATTTCAGATCCCGACTCCCATTCCCTCTCACCCAGTCCCCTCAGATCTTTATCCCATAGGAAATAGAGAAAATAGATTTAATTGGTTCCCAGCAAGTCAATGGGCTGGGAACCAATTAAATCCATTTCCATTATTTCCTATGGGATAAATTAATTCGGTTCTCGACCAAATCGGTTCTTGACCACACTTCCAGAACGAATTGTGGTTGAGAACCGAGGTACCACTGTACTTGGTGGGAAACAAAGAAAAAGAAATAAGTGTGTTGTTGTATTATTTTGAATATTTGAACTTAGAAGTTAAATTGTATTAGTTGGTGATTATTTACAATATAAATGTAAATCCTTCCTTCTTCTCTTAAAAACTTCTATATAGATTTTCATAAACTTTTATATACGTTTATATTTACTATTTTAAAATTGATAATTTTACCTATTTCATAGATTATGTTAAATAACAAAATGTTTCTTCTTCTTTTTTATTACAATGATGACTTCCACTTTGAGCGGAGCAACTGTAGCTCCACTAAATGTTGTATGTCATGTTTGTTATGTTTGTTTCTGAAAATCAATAAAATATTTAAAAAACCCAAACAAACAAGGAAAGATGACAAAAACCCATTGCATGCTGAGATGCAATATTTGCTGGCAAAGTATATTTTAGTGCCCATAGAATTTTAGACTTGGAAGGAATTTTTGAGACCTCCTAGTCCTCCTAGTAGGCAAGGTTGGCTCTTCTATGACATAGGAACTTCAACTCCCAGAATCCCTGAGCTAGCATGATTGGCTCAGGAATTCTGGGAGTTGAAGTCCACAAGTCATAGAAGAGCCAACTTTGCCTACCCCTGTTCTAGTCCAAACCCCTGCTCAGGCAGGAAACCCAATATCATTTCAGACAAATGGATGTCCAATCCCTTCTTTAAACCACCAGTATTGGAACACCCACAACGTCTCAACAGTTCATCTGTCTGGAACCCACACCACATCTCGGACATCAACACCCTAGAAAATGTCCAAAGATACTTTACCAGAAGATCCCTTCATTCCTTCACTCGAAACGGAATGCCCTACGAAAACAGACTATCAATCCTAGGCCTAGAAAGCCTAGAACTACAACGCCTAAAACACGATCTAAGTATTGCCCACAAAATCATATGCTGCAACATCCTGCCTGTCAATGACTACTTCAGCTTCAACCACAACAACACAAGAGCATGCAACAAATTTAAACTTAATATTAATCGTTCCAAGCTTGACTGTAAAAAATATGACTTTAGCAATCGAGTTGTCAAAGTGTGGAACTCATTACCTGACTCAGTAGTGTCAATCCATAACCCCCAACATTTCTCCAGGTTCCTAAGAGGTCAGTAAAGGGCATACATAAGTGCACCAGTGTGCCTTTCATCCCCTGTCCAATTTGTCTCCCCTTATCCCTTATCCCATATATCAGAGGTCCCCAACCTTTTTTACACCAGGGACCGGCTTTCAGCTAGACCAGTTTTCCATGGCCCGGTGGGGGGGGGGGAGCTAGCTGTCAGGGGCGCCGTAAAAGGGGCGATCAAGAGAGGAATGGGTGAATGAATAGACGGAGGGTGGGAAGGAAGGAAGGAAAGAGGGAAGGTACAGGAACAGAAGAAGGGTGCAAAGAAGCAAAGAAAGGTGTGAAAGGGGAGAGTAAGAGAGGAAGGAGTGAAAGAAGGGAATGAGGGAGGAAAGAAGGGAGGAAGGAAAAGGAAAGCAAGAAATGGAGGGAGGAAAGGAAGGGAGGAAAGGAAGGAAGGAAGAAAGAAGGAAAGAGGGAAGGGACAGGAACAGAGGAAGGAAGCAAGGAAACTTATGAAAGGGGAGAGTAAGAGAGGAAGGACTGGAGGGAGGGAGGGAAGAAGGTAGGAAGGAGAAAGAAAAGAAATAGAGGAAGGAAAGGTAAAAGAGAGAAAGAAAAAGAGCAAGAAAGAAAGAGAAAGAAAGAAAGAAAGAAAGAAAGGCAACTTCAAAGAAAGGCTCACTGAGCATCTCACTCTCTCTCTCTCTATCCCTCTTTCTTTCTTTCTCTTCCTTTCTCTCTCTCCTCTTCCTTTATCTCCTCTTTCTCTCCCCCCTCTCTCCCCCTTTCCCTCTCTCTTTCTCTCTCCCTCTCTTGCTATCTCTCCCCCCTTTCCCTCTCTTTCTCCCTCTCTTTCTCTCTCTCCCCCCTCTCTCTTTCTCTCTCTCTCCCCCTCTTTCTCTCTCTTCTTCTCACTTTCTCTCTCTTGTTTTCTTTCTGTCTCTTTTGCTTTCTCTCTCTCTCACTCTTTCTCTCTTGTTTTGTTTCTCACGCTCTTTCTCTCTCTTGTTCTCTCTCTCTTGCTATCTCTTTCTCTCCCCCCCTTTCTCTCACTCTCTCTTTCTCACTTTCTCTCTATCTTGCTGTCTGTTGCTTTCACTCACTCTCGTTCTCTCTCCGTTCTTCTCAGCGGTGACGCGCGCACGCCCTGCCCGCCTCACATTTGCCGAGAGGACTTTCGCCCCGGGCTCTCAGCAAGGGGGTTTGCATGAGAGGCGGGGCCGGCGGAAGGTGATATTCAATGTCGGGGGCGCACGGGCAGTTTTGCGCGCGCTCCCTATCTCCCTGCTAGCCCACTCGGAATACGTATTCAAAATAAGAAAAGCCTTTGCCGGCGAAGGCTTTTCTTATTTTGAATACAGTATTCCGAGTGGGCTAGCAGGGAGATAGGGAGCGCGCGCAAAACTGCCCGTGCGCCCCCGACATTGAATATCACCTTCCGCCGGCCCCGCCTCTCATGCAGCCCCCTTGCTGAGAGCCCGGGGCGAAAGTCCTCTTGGCAACTGTGAGGCGGGCAGGGCGTGCGTTCCGGGTGCGGGAGGAGCTGCGGTGAAAGGCAGGAGGTGGCAGAGGAGCAGAGGGGGCAAATCGGGCGGGCGGTGGGCAGCGCGGAAAGGCCGAGAGGGCCCTGGCGCCGCGGACCGGCTGAAAACCCCCAACGGCCCGGTCCCGGTCCGCGGACCGGCGGTTGGAGACCCCTGCCATATATCATGTATCTTTCCTCCCTTTCATATATCTTATCCTCTATTTTCATATCTTTTCTTTATATGTAATACTTCATGCCTATTCTCCTCAATATGTATTGTGTATTGGACAAAATAAATAAATAAAAAATAAATAAATCTGGAGGCAACATCTGGGCGCCTGCCCAGGAAAAGAACCCTCAGATTTTCCCCAAACAACTGATTGTCCAACTGTTGCTGGTGGTGCAATGGTTAGAAAAGATATTGATAAAATTAAACAGGTCCAAAGACGGGCTACAAAAATGGTGGAAGGTCTTAAGAATAAAACCTATCAGGAAAGACTTAATGAACTCAATGATTTTTTCCCCAAAAGGTTAAAGCTACCTCTTTTTCTTTTCAGATTCATACAACTGATTTAAAAGCTCTTCCCAGCTGTTGCTTTGCAGAGCAGCTCTTTAAAAGGAGTTGTGTCATCCTATCAGGTAAGGCATAAATCAAAGGTCTAATTTGAGACCTGAGTTTGATTGACTCATCAGTTTGACTGACACAGTCAATTTGAGAGGCCTCCAGACATGTGTACAGATGCTTATTTCAGTCCAATAGAAGGTGGCTAGTTTTATCTGAAGCAACAGATTGAAAAGGTTGATTCAGTTCAAACTGAAAGGCAAGATTGGGTCTAACTGCCTTCTAATCAAAGCCTTCGGATCAAAGCTTCACACAATTCTACGAAGAATGATCTCTACCCACATGAGGGACTGTTGAAGAGCAACTGGTTCATCGCATGATATGGTGCCAATTTGGCTTGACTGGTCACCTTAGTTCAATGAATGGGGCCTTTTTGTAAGGGCTTCACATCCACAAAAGCCCTGTTTTTGGGGTCAGGACGGAGAGGAGCAGCTGCTACATTTTGAGATGAGCAACCACAGTGCTTCATTAAAGAATTTCAAAGGGGTCTTTTGATCCAAGTGTCAATGAAGCCAAATGCCCCTTTGAAGCTTTGAACAGCCCTAATGTTCATCGCTGTCATTGAGGCAAGCATTTTGCAAAATCTGGATACACAGAGAAAGTAGGATTGTATGGAAGAGGAGAGAGAGTACAGGAGGAAGTGATCCAAATTATGATGGACTTCATTTCCATTCGATGCTTCTCTCCTCGCTTCAAACAGATTTATTTTATTTATTTATTTTTATTTATTCATTCATTTGTCCAATACACAAATACATAGGAAGAAAAACAGACATGTAGTAATATATATAGGGGTAAAAGTGAACTTAGAGGAGAGGATATATGAAAGAAAGAAAATATATATAAGTGAGAGAAAGGAAAGACAATTGGACAGGGGACGAAAGGCACACCAGTGCACTTATGTACGCCCCTTACTGGCCTCTTAGGAACCTGGAGAGGTCAATCGTGGAGAGTCTAAGGGAGAAATGTTGGGGGTTAGGGGTTGACACAATTGAGTCCAGTAATGAGTTCCACGCTTCGATAACTCGATTGTTGAAATCATATTTTTTACAGTCAAGTTTGGAGTGGTTCGTATTAAGTTTGAATCTGTTGTGTGCTCTTGTGTTGTTGCGGTTGAAGATGAAGTAGTCATTGACCAGTAGGATGTTGCAGCATATGATCTTGTGGGCAATACTCAGATCGTGTTTTAGGCGCCATAGTTCTAGTCTTTCTAGGCCCAGGATTGTTAGTCTATTTTCGTAGGATATTCTGTTTCGAGTGGAGGAGTGAAGGGCTCTTCTGGTGAAATATCTGGACATTTTCAAGGGTGTTGATATCTGAGATGTGGTATGGGTTCCAGACAGATGAGCAGTAGTCTAGGATGGGTCTGGCAAAAGTTTTGTAGGCTCTTGTGAGTAGTGTGAGATTGCCTTAGCAGTAGCTGCGTAGGATCAGGTTAACAACATTTAGGGTCTTCCTTTCCCTTGACAATAGTCAATTGCTGTTGCTGCCATAGAATAAGAACACTAGCCATCTTCCTCCACGTTTATTTGAAAGACTCTTTCAATGCTACAGCAAGGTTCCAGAAACACAAAACATCATACATAATTAAAACCATTTTTGCCAGTGTCACATTCATTTTCGAGAAGTTCAAACTCCTAATTTTGGAATCACTTATATCTTAGGTCTGAGCTTCATGCTGTCACTGTAGTTGGCCTATAGGTCTGGTTCAAAGGTAGGTTCTAACCAGTGATGGGCTCCTATGGGTATGGTCAGGTATGCAGAACCGGTAGAAAAATTTTGGTCAGGTATGCAGAACCAGTAGGAAAAAAATGATTTTTTTTTCTTTTTTCCCCTTCTGGGCTCTGGGTATGTTTTTCCTATCACAGTAAATGAGATTGAATGTGTATAATTTTAGAAGAGCTGTGCATGTGTATGTGTTTACAGACACTTTATATAGTAGATAATGTATATTTTTGTGTGCCTATGTGTAATATGTATGTACACAGATGGCATATATACATAGAATTAAAGAGTATATTTTGGATGTTCAGTAATAGTTAGGGAAATTGTATCTCTTTGAGCGAGGAGAGGCCAGGCACCCTAATCTTAGCCCAAAGCCTTGACATGAGTGATGCCAAATTGGCCACTTTTAACCCAGTCACATGACCTTTAAGCCACCCCAGTCACATGATCATTAAGCCACTCCCATCTGTTCACATGTCAAACAAGCCACATCCACAAAATAAGCCGCGGCCACAGTGCGGTAGTAAAATATTTTGCATCCCTTTACTGGTTCTAACTTACAGTACCTCGGTGCCGGTTCACTCCCTCCTGCGCTGTGTTGGACACACAGTGCCAAAAAATAAACATTTGTTTTAAGCCAAAAACAAGATGGCAACACATATGCAGTGCTGGAAACTCCGCTTCTGCACATGGAGACAAGAAAAAAAAAAAACTCAGAAAAACAATTCAATTTTTAAAAGTTTTTTTTTTTAAAAAAAGATGGCGGCGCCCACAGATCAACAACGATTGAACCAGTTACGTGATGTTATTGTGACATCACCAAGTCCCAGAAGTCCTCAGCCAGCTAGATGAGGAATTCTGGGAGTTGAAGTTAAATTTGCCAAGGTTGGAGAGTCCTGATCTATACAATGAACATGAATTTGGCCAAACTTTGGGAGACAATAGAGGACAAGGGCAACTGGTGAGATGTGGTCCATAGGCGTCATGAAAAATTGGACATGACATAGTGACTGAAAAACAACAAACCATGGAATCCAAGGCACAAGTGATATCAGAACATAAGAACATAAGAAGAGCCATGCTGAATTGGGCCAAAGTCCATCGCGCCCAGCATTCTGTGTCACATAGTGGCCCACCAATTGTCCATGGGGATCTTGAGCAGAAAGAAGAGGGCAAAACCCTCCCTTTCTCTTGACCCCCAACAAATGGTACTCAAGGGAATCCTGCATGCCTCAACCAACATAGAGACGGCACTTGGGCATCTGTTTCAATAACCACCAATACACTTGGCATCCATGAGTCTGTCTGATCCTGCCTTGAAGCTATCCAGGCTGACAGGTGTCACAACCTCTTCTGGAATTGAATTCCATAAACCAATGACCCTGTGGGTGAAGAAATATTTCCCTTTATTTGTCCTCACTTTCTTACCTATGAGCTTTAGGGAGTGCCCCCTCATCCTAGTATTGTGTGATAGAGTGTTGTGGTTAGCTCTGGCCCAGCTCCTGCCCCAAGGACTGTGGATGTGGGGGAGACATCCACATGCTTCAGGCCTGTTTTGCCCCCGGTGGAATCTGATGGTGAAGGCTCCTTTGACCAAGAAGACATGAGTGATAGGGAGGAGGAGAGTGTGGCAGACAGCTCAGAAGGCGATCAATTATCTAGCTCCTCCTTGAATTCAGAACAAGAGTTAATGATACAGCCACGCATGCGGAGAGTGATGCATAGGCAACAAAAACTGAGAGATTATTATCAAAGAAAATGAAGCCACCTGTGGTTGGGTGGGGCTGTGGTCATTAGTGAGGCTGCTATAAAGAGAAGCCTGTGGGTTTGGCCATTGTGGAGGATTATCTGATCGTTGTGTTTCATGACTGCTTTACTGACTTTGACCTTTTGTGTGCTGATTTTTCCCTGCTTTGAAACTAAACCAGAGCAAAGTGTGTTTCACTTTGTGAAAGAAGAAGGGCTGTGAATTGCCTCACGGCTGCAAGCTAAGTATCACAGAACTGATAAGGGACTTGTACAAATTACCAGTTTGTTTGGAGACCAGTGCTCTTTGCTATGCAAAAAGAGTGCTTCGTTTATTTGCATTTTCAGTATAAAGAACATTGTTTTGAATTTTCAAACGTGTGTGTGTGTGTCTGAAATTTGTACCTGTGAATTTTTGGGAGGAGTCTACCAGAGAGCCCGACAGAACATAGAGAAAATAATTTTTCTCTATCCACCTATCAAATGCATCCAAGAATCATTTTTATATTATCAGGACATCAATCAGCTAAAGACCAAGACCAAACTCATTATGGTTTCTAACAAATGCCAGTGACTACAATTGCCAGCCAATCTGCAAGTAACCAGCCAGAAGCCACACCGACTCTTCCTGCTGAGTTTTACTTCAACAACACTAGGAAGTTCTCCATTTCTGTTTTATACCTTAGGTCTGTTTGCTCAACTCCTTGAATTACAAATTAGATATCATATTTTAGCCCACCATGTTACGCATCCCAACCTACATCATTTGTTTATTGCTCCGGGTGTCATGCAGACTCAGAACACTGGGTAAATTAAGGTTCTGGGCATGCAACCTGGGGATTTGCTTAGGAAGAAGGATGAAATGCAGAGATATTTGGTCTTCCCAGTACTGTTTTGCTGAATATTTGATTCCAGCGAAAGACAAAATGAGCTCTGTTGCGATGTCCTTCAGTGGGGGTGGGAATGCACCTTTGTGAGTATCAATTCCAAATTGTTCTCTGCTATACCAGCTTAATGAAGAACAACAGATGGCATTCATTTCCCCCCTTTTATACTTGTTTATGCTCCATCCCAGACTGCAGCGAGTGAATGGAGAAAACCAACAAAGGATTTGTCTGTGGAAAAAAAGCCTGTGGGGGAGAATTTTGACAGGGCCACAGCTTGAGCAGACAAATGGATTAGCCCCACAAAAGGGAGGGAGAGAAACGCACTGCAAAGCCAAGAGAAATGCATAAAATGTTCCTCATGAAGCTTATACTGAGGCACTATGGATTCTTTTTTTTTTTAGATGTCTGTTTTCAGAAAAGAAAGCCTTGATATATTCCAACCTGGGTATGTGGGATCAGAGGGATTGGTGAGAGAATGAAAATATGGACAATTATTTTATTTTATTTTATTTTATTTTATTTTATTTTATTTTATTTTATTTTATTTTATTTTATTTTATTTTATTTTATTTTATTTTATTTTATTTTATTTTATTTTATTTTATTTTATTTTATTTTATTTTATTTTATTTTATTTTATTTTATTTTATTTTATTTTATTTTATTTTATTTTATTTTATTATTTTATTTTATTTTATTTTATTTTATTTTATTTTATTTTATTTTATTTTATTTTATTTTATTTTATTTTATTTTATTTTATTTTATTTTATTTTATTTTATTTTATTTTATTTTATTTTATTTTATTTTATTTTATTTTATTTTATTTTATTTTTATTTTATTTTATTTTATTTTATTTTTATTTTTATTTTATTTTTATTTTTATTTTATTTTATTTTATTTTATTTTATTTATTTTATTTTATTTTATTTTATTTTATTTTATTTTATTTTATTATTTTATTTTATTTTATTTTATTTTATTTTATTTTATTTTATTTTATTTATTTTATTTTATTTTATTTTATTTTATTTTATTTTATTTTATTTATTTTATTTTATTTTATTATTTTATTTTATTTTATTTTATTTTATTTATTTTATTTTATTATTTTATTATTTTATTTTATTTTATTTTATTTATTTTATTATTTTATTTTATTTTATTTTATTTCATTTCATTTCATTTCATTTCATTTTATTTTATTTTATTTTATTTTATTTTATTATTTGTCATACAAGTATAGTATTGTATTGTAGTATGTTTAACATAATATAAATATAAAGTAGAGATAGAAAAGATAAAAAATACATTAGGACAGGACAGGAATGGTAGGCACAAAAGTGCACTTATGCACACCCCTTACAGACCTCTTAGAAAAGGGGAGAGGTCTGTTGTAGATAATGTAAGACTATGTGCATACTTTTTTTAAAAAAAACTCTCCTCAACTCTGGCTGAACCCCTAAGCATAATTTTCAAAATATCTTCTACAACTAGCTCCCTACCAAAACCCTGGTCTCTAGCCATGGTCATCCCTATTTTCAAAAAGGGGGATCCTAGCAATGTTGAAAATTATAGACCAATCTCCTTGACCTTCATCACTTACAAAGTCATGGAATCCATCATTAACCAATCCATTACACTCCACCTTGAAACAAATAACCTACTTTCCAACAAACAATTTGTTTGAACTGAAAAAAATGATGCTGAAAAAATTAAAACAGTGTGGGGGGGAGACTTTTATGTGCAAAATAAACATGGAAGCATGGAAGAATAACAGAGTTGGAAGGGAATTTGGAGGTCTTCTGGACCAAACGTTTGCTCAAACAGGAGATTCTATTGCAGTGATGGTGGAGGCCGTTAATGGCCTGTTTCCCAACTTCTGGTGGGCCCAGTAGGCTCATGTTTCGCCCTCCCCAGGCTCCAAAGGCTTCCCGGCAGCCAGGGGAGGGTAAAAACGCCCCCCATCCCCCTGGAGGCTCTCTGGAAGTCTCTGTGTGAGCCAAAAATCAGCTGGTTGGCACACACATCCACGTTGGAACTGAGCTTGGGCAACGGCTCGAGTGCCAGCAAATATGCCTCAGTGTGCCACCTGTGGCACCCATGCCATAGGTTTGCCATCACTGTCCTATAGTATACTGCTCAAAAGAATAAAAGGAACACTCAGATAACACATCCTAGATCTTGTTCTGCCTGGCTGAAGCCAACCACAACAGATCTGAATGAAGGAAATATTCTCATTGAATACTTTGTTCAGTACAAAGTTGGATGTGCACAACAGCATGTGAAATTGATTGCCAATCAGTGTTGCTTCCTAAGTGGACAGTTTGATTTCACAGAAGTTTGATTTACTTGGAGTTTTATTCTGTTCTTTAAGTGTTCCCTTTATTTCTTTTTGAGCAGTTTATATATACTGTAGTATAGGGCCTATACCATTCTGATCAAATAGCAGTCCAATCTCTATAACAGATTCACAGAATAACAGGCTTGTAAATGTGTGTTCACACACAGTTTCAATTTTAACGAACATTTCCCTCCACTTAATCAATATGTAGACATTTCACATATTTTACATAAATCCCAGGCACTCAGTCCCATGCCTGGCTACTAGGTGACTAAGATGCTGAGACAGGAAGTCAATAACCCTGCTTAAAGAGTACAGATGGGGCTTAGCTAAAATGATCAAAAGCCCCAATTGGAATTGGCCTGTGAAGTCAGATCCGATTATTGGTTTTCCATTCTTGGTATAAACTCTCAGTCTATTAGAGAGCAGGGTTGATGGAAAACCCAGAGCACCTCTGCAGCAACATATCTGTCTGGCCAAATTTACATTAGGAGGCTAACATAAGGATTGTCTCAAGAGAGGGTCTTCCCGTATTAGTGATGTGATTCCATTAACACACATACAGTATCTGCTTCTGGGACATTCAACATCCTAGAACAGTGATGGCAAACCTATGGCACAGGTGCCACAAGCGGCACACGGATCCATATCTGCTGGCATGAGAGCCATTGCCCTAGCTCAAGTCCAACGTGCATATGTGTGCCGGCCAGCTGATTTTTGGCTCAAAGAGACTCTGGGAGGGCATTTTTTGCTTCCAGATTTGTATTTGTATTTATTAGATTTGTATGCCACCCCTCTCCAAAGAATCGGGGCGGCTAACAACAATAAAAAAGACAATGTGAACAAATCTAATATTAAAAATAATCTAAAAAACCCCAATTTAAAGAACCACTCATACATACAAGCATACCATGCATAAATTCTATAAGCCTAGGGGGAAGGGAAAATTTCAATTCCCCCATGCCTGACAACAGAGGTGGGTTTTAAGGAGCTTGCGAAAGGCAAGCAGGGTGGGGGCAACTCTGATATCTGGGGGGGAGCTGGTTCCAGAGGGTCGGGGCCGCCACAGAGAAGGCTCTTCTCCTGGGTCCCGCCAAATGACATTGTTTAGTCGATGGGACCCGGAGAAGGCCAACTCTGTGGGACCTAACCGGTCACTGGGATTCGCTGGGATAGTACCACGGGGGATGGAGGAGGGCATTTTTACCCTCTCCCGGCTCCAGGCAAGCCTTTGGAGCCTGGAGAGAGCAAAACATGGCTTACTAGCCCCACCAAAAATTGGGAAACAGGCCATTTCCGGCCTCCAGAGGGCCTCCGGAGGCCAGGGAAAGCTGTTTTTGCCCTCCCTAGGCATTGAATTATGGGTGTGGGCACTCACGCATGCGCGATAGTGCACTTGCACACTTTTTTGTCACTCGAAGGAAAAAAAGTTTCACCATCACTGTCCTAGAAAATCAGTTGGCCTGTCTTCTTATTTCAATCATTCTCAACTTTGGGATTTAAGATAAATGGGCTGTAAGTCTCTTTGGACCGAGACAATGTGACTCATATTGAAATATTACTTAATTAATTAATATTTAACTAATTATGGCAGCTGAAGCTCAAATACTCTGGCCACCAGTGATGGGCTGCTGCACTAGTAAGTTTATGCACTATTTATGGAATACTTTATAGGTATTTTTATTGTCCTTCCTTCTCTAGTATCTTAGCATGATCTTTAATTACTTTTAAAATAGGAAGCAATTAAATAGTATGTTTTTACCCATAAACACTTTAATCGTTTTAATCATTATCTAGAACTGAACTTTTATAGCAATGAAAGAAAATCGAGCTACTTGCCTAATCTGTTATCATACTGAATCTTGCGGGTTCGGTACAAAATCTTAAAATGTTACTGTGCTCCTCAACAACTAATGCTCTTCTCTCAGTTTTGTGGCTATTCAAATAATGTGACTAAATCAACTGAAAAAGAGTCCAAACACATATTTGAAAACTTATCTTGGTCAATAAGCCACTCCTACCCAGTCAGATGACTTCTAAGTCATCCCTGGTCACATGATTGTCAAATCACTCCCACCTGGTCACATGACCTTTAAGCCACCCTCTGGTCACATGATTGTCAAGCCACTCCCACCTGGTCACATGGCCAGCAAGCCACTCCTACCCAGTCACATGACCATCAAGCCACACCCACAAAATAAGCCACACCCAGTGTGGTAGTAAAAATTTTTTTGCAGCCCTTCACTGATGGCCACCACATGAGAAGAGAGGAGTCATTGGGAATGATTTGGATGTTGGGGAAGATTGAAGCCAAAAGGAGAAGAGGAGCCCAGAGGGTGACATACTAAATAAATATCTATGGAGATTCTCAGTCAACCAGGTTATGGTTGTCCCAAAGGAGCTTTTCTTCAAGAGGCAACTGGACTTTCCGGTTTTTCTTTGATGTTTCACTTCTCATCCAAGAAGCTTCTTCAGCTCTGACTGGATAGTGGGGAACTGAAAGATTTATATATATATATATATTAGTAAATGAAGAGTCAATAGCCATCACGATTAGTGATGGGCGAACCGAACCCGCACAATTCGGGTCCATACCGAATTTTGTGGTGTTCGGTATGCCGAACACGAACACAAATTTTTTTAAAACTTTGGGCAAAGTTCGGGGTTGTGTTCGGCATTCAGAGCTTTGACGTCACTGGCAGGTTGCTAAGGATGCCTAGGTGATGACTTCCTGGATTCCATGGAATCCCAGAAGTGATCACCTTGGCATCCTTAGCAACCTGCCGATGATGTCAAGGCTTCGCCCCCGGAATCTCTTCGTGGGAGGGATTCCCCAGCTCCTTCAAAGGGAGGTCTTCACATAAAAATAAACATTGTTATTTTTATGAAAAAGGACGCCGCAACAGTGCTGCAAGCAAAGGACGGTCCTTTCACGTAAAAATAAGCATAAAAATCAAATAAATTAATAATAATAATAATAATAATAATAATAATAATAATAATAATAATTCAAACTATGTTACTGACTTTAAAAACTGCAGTGATTCATTTAACAACCCTGGCAAAAAAAGTGGCAAACTGGGCCAAAAGTCACCAAAGAGCTGTCTTACTTAACAGCAAAAATGTTGGGCTCCATTGGGGTCCCATGTCGAAGACTCCCTGCAAGTGAAATAACCGTATTTTCTTTCCTCGTGTTCTCAAGTCCTGCTAACCCTTCTTCATTCACACTCCGAGATTGCAGCTGAAAACATATGAAGCAGTTAAAGGCTCCCTATCGCTGGTGCTACTGGTGCACTCCTTGGGACTGGTGTGGGCGCACGCAAGATTCATCTTCTGTGCATGTGCAGGAAGCAAAATCTCACGCGAGAACACTTGTGCACAAGAGATTTCGGCGATTTTTGGCTATTTCTTTACTTCCGTGCATGCGCAGAGCAAAAAAAATTGCTGAAAATTCATGAAATCTCATGCGCGATTTCACTTCCTGCGCATGCTCAGAAGCCAGCTCTCACACTGGTGGGTCCATGCATGCATCAAGGACACTGAGATGCATGTGCATCTCAATTTTTCCTATGAGGACGGCGTACCGAACCATCAGAGCCAGGGTGGCGCGGCAGGTAGAGTGCTGTACTGCAGGCCACTGAAGCTGACTGTAGATCTGAAGGTCAGCGGTTCAGATCTCATCACCGGCTCATGGTTGACTCAGCCTTCCATCCTTCCGAGGTGGGTAAAATGAGGACCCGGATTGTGGGGGCAATAGCCTAGCTCTGTTAAAAAGTGCTATTGCTAACATGTTGTAAGCCGCCCTGAGTCTAAGGAGAAGGGCGGCATAAAAATTGAATAAATAAATAAATAATAACATAAATAAATAAAATCTATGCTTCAGCTGAATACTGAAGGGAAGAAAGAGGCCCACCTTAACTTGATACATCACTTAACACAAGGGCAATAATGGAAACGCTGAATTGAGGTTTCTCTTAGATAAGAACGGTGAAGTGGTTGTTAAGTCCCAGCTATTTCTTGATCAAAGAAAGGCTCAAGAGCTAGCTTTTATTCTAACTGTGAAGTAAACAATTCTATTTTATTGACAGGCAAATCTTTGCTGGGCGAAAAAGAATGCCCTGTTTAGCAACTGCACAAACTTACAATAGCAATAGCACTTAGACTTATATACCACTTCACAGTGCTTTACATCCCTCTCTAAGTGGCTTACAGAATCAGCCTCTTGCCCCCAACAATCTGGGTCCTCATTATACCCACCTCGGAAGGATGGAAGGCTAAGTCAACCTTGAGCCTGGTGAGATTCGATCTGTCAAATTCCAATCAGCTGGTAGTCATATCCCCATGTTATCCCTATGTTTTGATGCTTTTTGTCAGTGTAACATAAAGCAGTGCCACAAACTACTGCTATGCTGCTTGCAGTTGTCTGTTTGACATCACAACATGCATGAAAATAGGGCAAAGACCCAGAATTGTCATGACTCATTTTTGTCCTTTGTGCCTCCACTGATTTACTGTTCTCACGGTCAAGATTGATTAATTGTTAGAGTTGAAAGGGACCATGCAGGTCATCAAGTCCAACCCCCTGCCTGAGCAGGAATCCTAAAGCACCCCAGCCAGGTGGCAGTCCAATTTCCTCTTGAAAGTGTCCAGAGTTGGGGAGTTCACAACCTCCGCAGACAGGTTGTTGCACTGGTTGATGACTCTGACTGTCAGGAAGTTCTTCCTTACTTCTAGGTTGAATCTCCTTGGTCAGCTTCCAGCCGTTGTTCCTCATCCGGCCCTCTGGTGCTCTGGAGAATAGAGTGGCCCCCTCCTATCTGTGGCAACCCCTCATATATAGCTATCATGTCCCCTCTGGCCCTCCTTTTCTCTAGGCTATCCATGCCCAGATGTTGAAAGAAAATGCAGGATGTCCTGCATAAGCCACGCCCACAGTGTGGTAGTAAAAATTTTGCTACCCCTTCACTGGGAGGGCAAATGTTCTGTCCTGCACATTGGGAAAAAGAATCGGAACTCCAAATACGAACTGAATAATCAAATTATCACAGATAATCCCCACTCGGTTAAAGACCTTGGTATACTAATAACAAAAGATTTAAGTGCCAAAGCTCACTGCAATAACATAGCCAAGAAGGCTTCAACAGTTGTAAACCTAATCCTATGTAGCTTCTGCTCTGGCAATCTCTCACTACTTACCAGAGCTTAAAAAATTTTGCCAGACCCATCCTCAAATACAGCTCATCTGTTTGGAACCCATATCGCATCTCAGACATTAACACCCTTGAAAATGTCCAAAGATACTTCACCAGAAGAGCCCTTCACTCCTCCACTCAAAACAGAATACCCTACGAGACTAGACTTTCAATCCTGGGCCTAGGAAGCCTAGAACTAAGACACTGATCTAAGTATTGCCCACAAGATCATATGCTGCAACGTCCTGCCTGTCGGCAACTACTGCAGCTTCAACCACAACAACACAAGAGCACGCAACAGATTTAAACTTAATATTAACCACTCCAAACTTGACTGTAAAAAATATGACTTCAGTAACCAAGTTGTCGAAGCGTGGAACTCATTACTGGACTCCATAGTGTCATCCCCAAACCCCCAACACTTTACCCTTAGATTATCTATGGTTGACCTCTCCAGATTCCTAAGAGGTCAGTAAGGGGCGAGTACAAGTGCACTAGAGTGCCTTCCGTCCCCTGTCCTATTGCTCTCCTATATCTCCTATATCTTTCTTCTATTCCTATATCTCTTCTTCTATTCTTTCATTGATATGTTCTATTACTATATCTTCTTTTCTATTATTTCTTAGATATATTTTACTATGAGTATCTCCTCTATAACTTTCATCATGAATCTCAGCGACCGGTTAGGTCCCACAGAGTTGGTCTTCCCCGGGTCCCTTTGACTAAGCAATGTCGTTTGGTGGGACCCAGGAGAAGAGCCTTCTCTGTGGCGGCCCCGACCCTCTGGAACCAGCTCCCCCCAGATATCAGAGTTGCCCCCACCCTCCTTGCCTTTCACAAGCTCCTTAAAACTCACCTCTGTCGTCAGGCATGGGGGAATTGAAATTTCCCTTCCCCCTACCAGTGTTTTTCAACCAGTGTGCCGCGGCACACTAGTGTGCCGCGGGATATGGTCAGGTGTGTCGTGAGGCGGCTCCTGCAAGTGGGAACTCTCTCTCATTCTCTCTCTTCCTTTCTTCTCTGTGGAGGCCGGCGAAGGTTTTCCTTAGTTTGAATGTTCTGAGCAAGCTGGCAGGGGGATGGGAAGCAGCCCCTTTACTGACAGCCCGGGACGGGACTGTGAGAGGGGTGGGCATTCCCATAGCGCTCGGAGCAGCTAGCGGCTGGATCGCCAGCGCCGCTTCAGCCACTGCTGTGGGAGGAGCCGCGCCCCAAGAAAGCTGAAGAGAAGGACGGATCGGGCGGGCGGGGACAGCCACAAGTGGAAGCCTCAGCCCTGGAGCTCCCACTTGCAGAAGCCGCCCCCCGGCTATTGCCCGCCGCCGCCGCTATTGGCACCCTCCTCGGGAGGCCGGCAAAGGTTTCTTTGAAAGTCGCCCCCCTCGCGCCCATGGCTTCTCGTCACTAATAGTGGTGGCAGGCAATAGCCGGGGGAGGGGCAGCTTCTGCAAGACTGTATTTATAAGGGGATGTTACATGGGATTGTATATATGAGGGGGTTATTTATGTATGTATGTATGAATGAATGTATGTATGTATGTATGTATGTATGTATGTATGTATGTATTTATTTATTTATTTAGCTGCCCCGAATCTTCGGAGAGGGGCGGCATATAAATCAATCAATCAATCAATAAATCAATAAATAAATAAATCAATAAATCATGTATTTTACTATGTGTATATAGATATATACCCACTAAAACCCTCATTGTGTATTGGACAAAATAAATAAATAAATAAAACAATAAACTAGTATCTTACTAGTAAACTATCTTAGTTCAATAACTCACAGGAACCTACGTGTACAGCATTTCAGCTTCTCCAAAGCATATTCCCACGAACAGCAACAGCACACTGCTAATAACAAACAGGCAGAGAGAACAAACAGAGAAAGAGCAGGGAGCTCTTGCCTAATTAAATACTATTCACATAATTGCTAGGTTGCTGCACCTCAACTGCCTCTGAATGGCTCAGCATTCTCAAAAGAGGCCTATTTTCTGTATTAAGATATTACCCAGGGATTTTAAATTCTTGACACCCCTTCTAATATCTTAATGCAGAACTACACAACTTGTTTATAAAGGCATTACATTTGCATACATTTACATTGTTGCATCTACCTTCCTCATATACATATACATTTTTAATCCATCAGGATTCTACAAGTTGTGTTACATTTTGTACTTTAACTTTAATATACAGCTTTCACTTTGTTGGCTTCCTGTACCTTCACTTATTTCCAACAATTATACAAGCTTTGTTTCCTGGTTTTAACAATTAACATTCTTTTAATGTCTTACGTACCCCAAGTCTGTTACCATACATGACTTGTTCAGGTCATTAAAAACCTGCATGATTAATCCATCATCTTTTGCACATACATAAATGTCATCACCATATACAGTTATGTTTGTTTGTTTGTTTGTTTGTTTGTTGATTTATTTGGTTGATTTATTTGTTTGTTTGTTTGTTTGTTTGTTTATTTATTTATTTATCTATCTATCTATCTATCTATCTATCTATCTATTTATTTATTTATTTATTTATTGTTAGAGTTGGAAGGGACCATGCGGGTCATCAAGTCCAACCCCCTGCCTAAGCAGGAACCCTATAGCATCCCAGCCAAATGGCAGTCCAATTTCCTCTTTAAAATGTCCAGAGTATTGGAGTTCACAACGTCTGCTGGTAGGTTGTTCCACT
Organism: Erythrolamprus reginae; assembly: GCF_031021105.1. Lineage (NCBI taxonomy): Eukaryota > Metazoa > Chordata > Lepidosauria > Squamata > Dipsadidae > Erythrolamprus > Erythrolamprus reginae. Next base: position 410,171,586 of record NC_091950.1, read on the forward strand.
GGTTGATCGTTCTGACCGTCAGGAAGTTCTTCCTTATTTCCAGGTTGAATCTCTCCTTGGTCAGCTTCCAGCCGTTTTTCCTCGTCCGGCCCTCCGATGCCCTGGAGAATAAAGTGATCCCCTCCTTTCTGTGGCAACCCCTCGTATACCTGTAGACTGCTATCATGTCCGCTCTGGCCCTCCTTTTCTCTAGGCTATCCATGCCCAGTTCCCCCAGTCTCTCTTCGTAAGTCTTGGTTTCTAGAGCCCTGATCATTTTGGTTGCTCTTTTCTGCACCTTCTCCAGAGTTTCAATGCCTATTATTATTGTTATATTATTGTTTTCATCATCCTTGGTATATATACACATGCATCATCAGTGCTGTGCCTAAATCTCATTCGGATTAATCTTTCATTTATACATGCATTCCAATAGAGGTTTTCAACCATTTGTCTGAAATGAAATAGGGCAATAATGGCAAACCTATGGCACAGGTGTCACAGGTAGCACGATGAGCCATATCTACTGGCATGTGAGTCATTGCCCTAGCTCAGCTCCAGCACACAGCTGATTTTTGGCTCACATGGAGGCTCTGGGAGGGCAAGTTTGGCTTCCGGAGGGTCTCCAGGCGGATGGGGGAGTGCGTTTTTGCCCTCCCCAGGCTCCAGGGTAGCCTCTGGAGCCTGGGGAGGGTGAAAAACAGGACTAACGGGCCCACTAGAAGTTAGGAAAATGGGATGTTTCTGGCCTTCAGAGGGCCTCTGGGGAGGGGGGTCAGGGTAGACAATTTTCACCTTCTCCAGGCATTGAATTATGGGTTTGGGCACTCACACAAGCACAATAGTGTGTGTGCATACACTTTAGGCACCCGAGGGAAAAAAGGTTCACCATTAGTGATGGGCTAACTAAACCCGCACAATTCCGGTCCGTACTGAATTTTGCGGTGTTCAGTATGCCGAACACAAACCTGATTTTTTTCCAAACTTCGGGCAAAGTTCAGGGTCGTGTTTGGCATTTGGAGCTTTGACGTCACGGGCAGGTTGCTAAGGACGCCAAGGTGATTACTTCCTGGATTCCATGGAATCCAGGAAGTGATCACCTTGATGTCCTTAGCAATCTGCCGGTGATGTCAAAGCTCCGCCCCCGGAATCTCTTCATGGGAGGGATTCCCCGTTCGGGTTTGAGTTTGGGTTCGGTTCGGGTTTGGCCGAATTTTGCGTAAAATTCGGCCGAACTTGCTGAACCCAAACACCATTGGGTTTGCCCATCACTATTCACCATCACTGATATAGGTCTTCCTGCCTGAGCATGAAGCAGGTGGGGAGTTGGACCAGAAGACGTCTAAGGTCCCTTTCCACTCTGTTATTCTGTTACTCTATTCCCCATGGTCATGTGATCATGATTCAAGCACTTGACAGCTGTTTATGTATTTATAACAGACACAACATCCCACAGAGACAGGATTGCCATACACAACTTACCTGCTGACATTCAACAAACAAAACCAAATGGAAATCCTTTCAGATATGGTCATGAGTTGCCTTCACATGTCTTACTTAATGACCCCAGGGGGAAAAAAAGATCACAGTCCTAACACTTAGATTTATATACTGATTTACAGTGCTTTACAGCCCTCTCTAAGCGGCTTACAGAATCAGCACATTGCCATGCCAACAATTTGGATCCTCATTTTACCGACCTCAGAAGGAATCAAACACAGTCACATGATGCCTCACTTCATGAGTGGACTATTTAACAATGGATTTTCCAATGGTCATAACTAGTGTTGGGCGAACCGAACTTTTTAAAAAGTTCAGGTAAAGTTCGGGTTCGGCCAAAAACCGCAAAATGCTGCCACCCGGGAGGAGAGTGGGCAATCCCATTATGGGATTTCCCACCTCCTTTTGCTTGCGGTGCTGCAAGCAAAAGGAGGTGGGCAATCCCACAAAGGGATTCCGGGGGCGGGGCTTTGACATCATGGAGACTACTTCCTGGCTGGCCAAAATGGGGAGGAAGTAGTCTCTGTGACGTTCAGGTGAGTTCGCTGAACCCGAACCCAAACCTTTGCTTGCAGCAAGCCGCTGCAACATCCTTTTCTGTAAAAATAAAAGGAAGCAAAAGGAGGTGGGCAATTTGGGTTCAGGTTCGGCAAACTCATCCGAACTTCACGGCAAAGTTTGGGTGAGTTCGCCGAACCCAAACTTTGTTGGGTTCGCCCAACACTAGTCATAACTTGATGATAACCCCCACCACCACCAAAAAGAGCCATTTTCACTAACCCATCTCAGCCTATTTGGGTATGAGCAAGCAATATTTAATGCTGACCTAGTGGATTGAAGATATTGACATCCAATTAAATCTGGCAATTCTTCCCAAGGATATGCTCCTAATCAGCTTGCTCAACCTTCTTCCCAATCTGCTAGATAATGAAGTCAAATTGCAATTCCTAAATATAGAAAGGCATCTCCTTGGCTTAATTTGATGGCCTCCCTCCTGCAGCCCTGTATCAGAGACAGAAAGGTATCCCATCAGATACCTGCTTTGCCCCTGCAGTCTTATGCTGGCACATGGTCAAATTAGAAACGTAGTATCTCAGCAAACTTCCCAGTCAAATTGGTTTACATTACTGTTTCTTTTCTTTCTTTGACCGCAAGAGATACATTTTCTTTAATAAAAACATATTGCCATTGCTCTTACAAGTGTTCGATCGGATTCGGACTTACTCTTCCTCCATCGCTTCTCTAGATGTCTCTTCTGGCATTTCAACTCCCGGAGCTCCTTGTTGAACCATGGAGCTCTACTGGGTCTTGTGCCGCAGAGAGGTCGCAATGGTGCAATCTGGTCAAGAGCCTCCACTGCAGCCTTGTTCCAGGCCTCAGCAAGAGACTCAGCTGAACTGTGGACGAGTGCATCTGAAATAACCCTAAGCGCCCTCTGAAACCCCTCTGGGTCCATCAGGCGTCTGGGGCGGAACTGTCTAATCGGTTCCGCCTCCCTGACGGGAAGAATTGGAGCCAGGAAGTCAAGCCGTAATAGAAAATGGTCATGGGCAGCCAAAAATTTTACTGCCACACTGTGGGTATGGCTTATTTTATTGGTGTGGCTTAATGGTCATGTGACTGGGTAGGAGTGACTTGCCATCCATGTGACCAGATGGGAGTGACTTGAACAATCATCATTGTTCAAGTGAACTGTTAAGTCCTACAACCTTACCAGTGTCGCGCGCTGGGGTGACAATTTGCTTCGCGTTTCCTTCCTTTGCTCTTGTTCCTGGGTCGCCGCCCCCCCACCTCAGGCTGGATAGCTAGGCGAACGAGTGCTGCCAGAAGCATAAATGCTGCCAGTGCCGCTTCCACCCACGTCTTCTGCTTGCATATCAGGCGGGAAGTGGCAGTGCTAGGCTGGAGGGGAGCCAGATGGGAGAGAGGGAAGCTCAACTGAAGCCAGGAAGGAGGAAAGAGGAAAAAAGCAAGGAGCACAGATGCAGCAGCACGGGAAAAAAGGAGAACTGAGATGAGATCGGTAATCCAGAAAGTGACAGCTGCCAATCAGCTGGAGTTGCACGTGCAGCTTCATTTCCGCTGGTGGAACTGCGTTCCACCCTATCCTGCCTGCTGCCTACCCCTGCCCACACCCATAATTCAATGCTTCAGGGGGGCAAAAATGGCCTCACCCAACCAGTGTTCCCTCTAATTTTTTGGGGGGGTGGGCGGAAAAGTATAGTGTCTGAGCAGCAGTCCCTTCGGGACTGGGCGGCACAGAAAAATAAATAAATAAATAAATGAATGAATGAATGAATGAATGAATGAATGAACGAACGAACGAACGAACAAACAAACAAACAAACAAACAAACAAACAAACAAACAAACAAACAAATAAAAAACCCACCCTGTTTTGCCTCAGAATTTCAAAATAAAATACTGTACTGTGTGTCTATAACAGTGAGCTCATAATAGGGCAACTCTATCAATATCAAAATGCCACTTAAATAGTTGAGCTAGTTTCAAACTAGATTTTGATTTTCTTTCTCTCTTCCTTACTCCCATTCTTTTTCTTTTTCTTTTCCTTCCTCTCTTTTTTCTATCTGTTTCTCTCTCTTCCTCTCTCTCTCCTTCCCTCTCACTCTTTCCCTCTCGGCTTCTGGGCAGGTTTGAAAAACTCTGAGTTGATGATGATTTTTAAGTGAACGATTGCTCACTGCTCAGCTTAGAGGGAACTATGCACCCAACCCCTGGAGTCCCTCCGGAGGCCTGAAACAGCCCATTTCTAAATTTTTGGTGGCCCCGCTAGGTCTGTTTTTCACCTTCCGCAGGCTTCAGAGGCTTCCCTGGAGCCTGGGGAAGACAAAAGTGCCCTCCCTCATCCCCCTGAGCCCCTTTGGAAACTGAAAACACCCTGCCAGAGCTTCTGCATGAGCTGAAAATCAGCTGGCTGGCACACACATGCATGCTGGGATTCGTGCGGTAGAAGGCGGTTCCGGAGGTATTCTGGTCCAATGCCATGAAGGGCTTTAAAGGTCATTACCAACACTTTGAATTGTGACCGGAAACCGATCGGCACCAGTGCAGGCCACGGAGTGTTGCACAAATGTGGGCGAATCTAGGAACCCCCTCGATAGCTCTCGTGGCTGCATTCTGCATGATCTGAAGTTTCCGAACATTTTTCAAAGGTAGCCCCATGTAGAGAGCATTGCAGTAGTCGAACCTCAAGGTGATCAGGACATGAGTGACTGTGAGCAATGGCTCCCTGTGAGCAATGACAAGACGGAGTGGCTGTGGGTTTTGCCTCCCAAGGACAATTCCATCTGTCCGTCCATTACCCTGGGGAGGGGAATTATTGCCCCCCTCGGAGAGGGTCCGCAACTTGGGTGTCCTCCTCAATCCACAGCTAACATTGGAACATCATCTTTCGGCTGTGGTGAGGAGGGTGTTTGCACAGGTTCGCCTAGTGCACCAGTTGCGGCCCTATTTGGACAGATTGTCATTGCTCATAGTCGCTCATGTCCACATCACCTTGAGGTTCGACTACGGCAACGCTCTCTACATGGGGCTACCTTTGAAAACTTGTTCGGAAACTTCAGATCGTGGAAAATGCTTCGTTTGCTCTGCACTGCCAAAGCCTCCTTAAGCGCCACCAAAAGGCTCCTCTGGCAGCCCAGAAAAGCCCAAGATGGCCGGGATTAAAGGGGGAATGGCAGGAAACTGGCCGGGCCTTCGTGCTGCTCTCAAATTTCCTGGGAAAATTTTCCAGGCTCGAGTTCTCAAGTAGAAAAGGGTTCTTAAGTAGAGGCAAAAAAATCTTGAACACCCAGTTCTTATCTAGAAAAGTTCTTAAGTAGAGGCGTTCTTAAGTAGAGGTACCACTGTACTTGGAAAAATGTCCACCAGCACCACTACCCCTTTACCTAGGTAATTGTTCTTGCTTATTTCCATCCCGGTTATCTCCTCTGCTCTGCATAGTAACAGTCTTTGCGGTGGGAGGGCGGAGAAGATATTATTATCTCACCTCGTTCTCAGATCTGCCAAGAATGACCATGGATGAACTCTGTCCATGGGAAATTAGCAACCAGCAGAAGTAATTTGACTTCAGTTCTTTCCGATGGATCACTTTCTCCTCCAGAGGACCTACCTGCCTAAAAGAAGTTCAGGAAAACAAATTAGTCCAAACGTTGGTGGTGACAAGGATAAATGGAGGATTTACAGCTTACACTGAGATAAATTGCTACTAAATGGCTGTTTTCATTTCTCTCCCATTGATTTTAATATCACCAGGACTTTTCAAATAAGATGGGGCTGCTCCTGCTAAGAAACTGGCTGGCATGTTTACATACTGAAAGAGTCATTTGGGGCCCATGAGAGATCAATCATGTTGGAATAGAGCCATATGGCGGGACACCACCAAGAAGCACTTAAACAGGCTCTGGGCTGGAAGAGCTCTCAAAATAGAATCCAGAAACATTTCAGATTCTGCGGATTCCTATGGGCCAACATCACTTTTTGATGCTTATAACACTTAGCAATAGCACTTAGGCTTATACTCTACTTACGAACTTAATTCGTTCCGTGACCAGGTTCTTAAGTAGAAAAGTTTGTAAGAAGAAGCAATTTTTCCCATAGGAATCAATGTAAAAGCAAATAATGCGTGTGATTGGGGAAACCACAGGCAGGGTGGAGGCCCTGTTTCCTCCCAGGAGATTATTATTATTATTATTTATTGGATTTGTATGCTGCCCCTCTCCGTAGACTGCATAGATTCCTAGAGAGGCCCCATGGAGGCTTCTCCCTGCCTTTTCTGGCCCTGTTTCCTCCCAGGAGATTCCTAGAGGGGCCCCATGGAGGCTTCTCCCCACCTTTTCTGGCCCTGTTTCCTCCCAGGAGATTCCTAGAGAGGCCCCACAGCGGCTTCTCCCCACCTTTTCTGGCCCTGTTTCCTCCCAGGAGATTCCTAGAGAGGCCCCACAGAGGCTTCTCCCTGCCTTTTCCAGTTACAGTTTTGGAGGCTCGGGTTTATAAGGGGAAAATGGTTCTTGAGAAGAGACAAAAAAAATCTTGAACATCTGGGTCTTATCTAGAAACGTTTGTAAATGGAGGCATTCTTAGGTAGAGGTACCACTGTATACTGCTTCACAGTGCTTTCCAACCCCTCTCTAAGCAGTTTAGAGAGCCAGCTTGTGGCCCCCAAAAATCTGGGTCCTCATTTTACTGACCGATGATGTCTGGAATGTGTTGAAGTACAAGAGAGCAGAGAAATAAACCGAGTTGCTTTATTCATGAAATGATGCATTTAAGGGGTCGCAGCATTAGAAAACCTGAGAACCGCTGATCTAAACAAACCACAGAGGTTGAAAACAAATGACGGCTCACAGCTACATACAACTCATTCCTGTTTAGGAACAGGAGGGAAGTGTTTTTAATAGGAAAGTGAACACAAGAACAAGGGGACACAATCTGAAGTTAGTTGGGGGAAAGATCAAAACCAACGTGAGAAAATATTATTTTACTGAAAAAGTAGTAGATCCTTGGAACAAACTTCCAGCAGATGTGGTTGGTAAATCCACAGTAACTGAATTTAAACATGCCTGGGATAAACATATATCCATCCTAAGATAAAATACAGAAAATATTATAAGGGAAGACTAGATGGACCATGAGGTCTTTTTCTGCCGTCAGTCTTCTATGTTTCTATGTTTCTATGTTTTTCTATGTTTCTATGTTTCTATGTTTCTATGTTTCTATGTTTCTATGTTTCCATGTTTCCATGTTTCCATGTTTTTCTATGTTTCTATGTTTCTATGTTTCTATGTTTCTATGTTTCTATGTTTCTATGTTTCTATGTTTCTATGTTTCTATGTTTCTATGTTTCTATGTTTCTATGTTTCTATGTTTCTATGTTTCTATGTTTCTATGTTTCTATGTTTCTATGTTTCTATGTTTCTATGTTTCTATGTTTCTATGTTTCTGTTTCTATGTTTCTATGTTTCTATGTTTCTATGTTTCTATGTGTTCTGTCTGGGTTCCCCCAGACCTCAACACCAACTGGAAAAAACAGCCAGACACTCTGGTAAAAGCCGAAAGTATTTTATAACTGGAAAAAATAAGCACAGAGGAAAACCTGTTCTTCCCAACAGACAGGCTATAATACGGTACAGCAGGGTCCTGATGTCCAGACAATACAGCAAGCTTCTTGCTGGCACCCCCGCCCCCAAGGTTTCAATAGTCAAAGGCACAAACCAGGATTCCAAGACGCCAAAGTTCACAGTCAGGTCCCACGACTCTCAAAGATAAAACTCCACAAGCCAGGAAGGGTGGGTCTGCCTTTTAGCCTTTCCCAAGAGCACCACACCCAAACCCAGCTGTTGCCACTTTAATGCTGAAAGTATTTAGCCAATTGATTCCGTCTCTGAGTAGCTCTTCGTTGTCGCAGATCAATTATGGCTTGTGCACTTTCCTCTAAGGAATCCAGGCTGCTTGCTGGGGAGAGCTCCCCATGGTGGGACTCTGGCTGTCCTCCCTCTTCTTCAGCCTGGGATTCCTCCTCCTCGTCTGTCTGCACCTCCTGTTCCTCAGCCTCTCCCTCTAAGCTGGAAACCGACAGAAGGTCAGCCGTTCCCGGAGGGGCCTCAGACGGAACCACAACACTATGTTTCTATGTTTCTATGTTTCTATGTTTCTATGTTTCTATGTTTCTATGTTTCTATGTTTCTATGTTTCTATGTTTCTATGTTTCTATGTTTCTATGATGTTTCTATGTTTCTATGTTTCTATGTTTCTATGTTTCTATGTTTCTATGTTTCTATGTTTCTATGTTTCTATGTTTCTATGTTTCTATGTTTCTATGTTTCTATGTTTCTATGTTTCTATGTTTCTATGTTTCTATGTTTCTATGTTTCTATGTTTCTATGTTTCTATGTTTCTATGTTTCTATGTTTCTATGTTTCTATGTTTCTATGTTTCTATGTTTCTATGTTTCTATGTTTCTATGTTTCTATGTTTCTATGTTTCTATGTTTCTATGTTTCTATGTTTCTATGTTTCTATGTTTCTATGTTTCTATGTTTCTATGTTTCTATGTTTCTATGTTTCTATGTTTCTATGTTTCTATGTTTCTATGTTTCTATGTTTCTATGTTGTTTCTATGTTTCTTAACACAGACTTCTGGATAGTTGGAAACTGCTATTACATTTGCCCCACAGAAGAGGTGGGTTCCTCCTGGTTGTACCTTCACAGCCTGAATAGTTGGACCTGGCAGCGGCCCAGGCCTACCACGCCTCCGAGCCACTGCTGTTGGTGGCATCATAGGTGGCACCCTCTTGTTTTCTGGTTCTGCACATGCCTGCGTGGCGCATCGATGAGCAAACCAGTAGTAAGGTAAACTGGAACCTACCCCTGCCCTCAGCCTTCTTAAGGGTTTCTCTGATTTGCTGTCTGAGTGAACACAAAAAGGAAAACACATTAATAATCTGAACAATAAATTCAGGATGTCTATGGAGCTTCTTCGGCATCCAGGTCCTGGTTTTCCCAAAGGTGCTTTTTCAAGAGGCCATTTGACATTCTGGATTGGTTGATTGGTTGATTGGTTGATTGGTTGATTGGTTGATTGGTTGATTGGTTGATTGGTTGATTGGTTGATTGGTTGATTGGTTGATTGGTTGATTGGTTGATTGGTTGATTGGTTGATTGGTTGATTGGTTGATTGGTTGATTGGTTGATTGGTTGATTGGTTGATTGGTTGATTGGTTGGTTGGTTGGTTGGTTGGTTGGTTGGTTGGTTGGTTGGTTGATTGGTTGATTGGTTGATAGAGTTGAAAGGGACCATGAAGGCCATCGAGTTCAACCCCCTGCCCAAGTAGGAACTCTATAGTACACCAGTCAAGTGGCAGTTCAATCTTCTCTTAAAAATGTCCAGAGTGTTGGAGTTCACAACGTCCGCTGGTAGGTTGTTCCATTGGTTGATCGCTCTGACCGTCAGGAAGTTCCTCCTTATCTCCAGGTTGAATCTCTCCTTGGTCAGCTTCCAGCCGTTGTTCCTCATCTGGCCCTCTGGTGCCCTGGAGAATAAAGTGATCCCCTCCTCTCTGTGACATCCCCTCGTATACTTGTAGATTGCTATCATGTTTTTTTTAAAGATGTTTCACTTATCATCCAAAAGCTTCCTCAGCTCTGGTAAATCCAGGAGCTAAATACTGTCCAACCCAGTTTATTTTTTACATATGCTATAGAAACATACACAGAAGACAAAGAGATCAAACACATTTGAAGGAAGAACGATTTATCTCGAGTTATATTTCAAGTGTTAATTAAATATCCGCTGTCAGCTGTGAACGTCAACAAGTTGAGAATAGAAATTATCCTAATGATTACTGTTATTATGCTATTCCGCAGCTACAATGCCATATTAATTAGAAAGTCTCGGAATGGAACTAATTGAATATTTCAGCCAATTCAGTAGCATTGGCATGAAGAAGTCAGCGGCAACATTTCCGAACAGTTTCAAACATCTGTAGGGGAAGAAGGGGAAATCTCTCAGGAACAAAGATTGAAAAAGTCTCCCATACACATCACATCAGGAATAGTCCTCAATACACAGGCTATCCTCATGACTATGAGACCCACAATGAACCCACAATACCAGGATGAAGAACACAAGAATCACCCCATGTTAAGAAACTGCTAGAATCTCCTTCAAATCAAGCCTGATTTTTAATGATGATATGAATAACAGAATAACAGAGTTATTTGTCCAACCCCCTGCGCAAGCAGGAGACCCTATATCAGTCCTCTGGCAATTCCCTGGTGCTCCAGGATCTTTGAAAGATATAGTTCACTGGTTCTAATATCTCGTCTGCCAATTCCTTCAGAACCTTGGGGTATAATCCATCTGGTCCTGGTGATTTGAATTCATCTAGGGTGGGCAGGTGTTCCCTTACCATTTTCTTCCCTATTTAAACTTGTGTTCCTAATATGTTTTTTGTTATGCTGTTTTGATAGGTTGGGCTGTTTTTTCCCTTTGTGTAAAGACAGGTGCAAAAAACACATTGAGTAGCTCTGCTTTCTCCCTGCTGCTTGTCACCTTCTTGCCATTTTCTCCCTGCAATGGACCAATTGTTTCCTTAACTTTTTTCTTGTTTTTAAATATGTTGGAAGAAGTTCTTTTTTTGTTACTTTCTACTCTTGTTATTCTTGTTAATAAAATGAGGACCCAGCCTTTTGGGGGCAATATGCTGACTCTGTAAACTGCTTAGAGAGGGCTGTAAAAGCACTGTAAAACGGTATATAAGTCTAAGTGCTATTTGACTAATTTGGCTTCCCAAACAAACACAAATTACCCACCCTCTCTCCTTCCCACACCAACACCAGAACTCCAACACTTCCATCCTCAACTGAAGCTCAGTTCAGCTTTTATTGCCACCAGCTGCAAGATAGGACAACCTGTTGTGGCCAACTCACCAAGGCCATCTCTGCATGAACAACTCACTGCAGGACAACTGACCACAGCCAACATATCGTTGAGGCAGCTCACCACAGGACAATTCCATGCAGTGTAGTTCAACACATGCTATCCATCACTGTTTCTTTGACATTATTTTTGTTTCTGACAATTGCCACAAAAATGGAAACCTCTCCGAAGACTCTGAAGGTAATGTCAAAAAAACAAGGGTGGATGACATGTATCACATTCAATTATCCTGTGGTGAATTGTCTTGCAGTGAGTTGCCCTGTGATGAGTTGTCTGAGAAGACTCGGAGCGGCTCACAACAACAAAACAATACAAATCCAATGATTAAAATCACTTTAAAACCCTTAATATAAAAACAGTCATACATTTCAGGTAAACCATACATAAAATGGAAACGGCCCAAGGGAATCAATTTCCCCATGCCAGACAGCAGAGGTGGGTTTTAAGGAGTTTGCGAAATACAAGGAGGATTGGGGCAATCTTAATCTCCAGGGGGAATTGATTCCAGAGGGTTGGGACCACCACAGAGAAGGCTCGTCCCCTGGGTCCCTCCAGACAACATTGTTTTGTCAACGGGACCCGGAGAAGGCCAACTCTGTGGGACCTTACTGGTTGCTGGGATTCGTGCGGCAGAAGGCAGTCTCGGATATATTCTGGTCCGATGCCATGTGTGTATGTATGTATGTATATATGTGTGTACACACACACACACACACACACACATACCGTTTCCCCCAAAATAAGACATCCCCTGATAATAAGCCCAATTGGGCTTTTGAGTGCATGGTATTCATTCCCTCCTCACTCCAGGGGAAAGGTAAAATACAAGAGTTATAGGATAAAACATACAATAATTTAATACATACAAAAATATATAAAATAGGATAAAATGACATTCCAGGCCATGCAGGGCTCAACAGAGGATAGTGGATGTATACTGCCCATTGAGGAAATGGCAATGTTATCTAAATCAGTGTTTCCCAACCTTGGCAACTTGAAGATATTTGGACATCAACTCCCAGCGAATGCTGGCTGGAGAATTCTGGGAGTTGAAGTCCAAATATCTTCAAGTTGCCAAGGTTGGGAAACACTGATCTAGATGAGGGTTTTTTTAAGTCATTCCTCTGTCACGATCAGGATCTTTCTTGGGGAACCTCCTGCCCCAGAGAGATGGGACCTATAAATCATCACATATCGATTTATTGTATACTGCATGATTTCAGTGAGGACTAAGCTATTGCACTGACTGATTTCTGGGCTGATTTCCAGGTGTTTACTGATCAAATAGTAAAGGTCGAAGATACACGAAGCAGCACTTCTGCTTGGCAGTCGTTCAGACACGACGAGTACAAACTACAGGAAAAGCCAAATGTCATTAAAACAACAACAACAACAAAAATAATCTCCGAGTGTTTCATGGACGCTATACAGAATCAGTGGAGAGGAGAGCCGGTGTGAAGGTCAAAAGATTGGAAAATATCTTTCGCACCATTTAAATCAGCAGCATACATAGCAGGGAAATCAACTGATTTTAGAGTATGTGAACTGACAAGTTAATAAGGTGAGGAATCTTTCAGGGAAGCGGAGGTGCCAGACCCCAGTGAAAGTCATCACAACAGGCTCAACAGCGTATAAAATATTTCTCAGCCTAAGAAATTGAGTTCACATTATCGTGGCCTGTAGAGAGGAAAAAAGAAAACATGTTTTGGATTTCTCCCCCACACCTTTGATAAAGTCATTCTTCTTTGAAAGTCTGCAGAAATTCTCAAGTCATCTAGGTTGTTAAGGAGTATGCAGAGCGAACCCTGAGTTATCAAAGATCCACATGCATAAAGGCAGTGTTCCTCAATTATTTTTCATTATGCCCCTCCCATGACAATCATTAGAAACATAGAAGCATAGAAAGATAGAAGATTGACGGCAGAAAAAGACCTCATGGTCCATCTAGCCTTCCCTTATACTATTTCCTGTATTTTATCTTAGGATGGATACATGTTTTGTTGTGGTTAGCTCTGGCCCAGTTCCTGCCCCAAGGAATGTGCAGGTGGATATGGGGGAAACATCCACATGCTGCAGGCCTGTTTTGGTCCCACAGCGAAGGGACCAATTGGCTAGGTACTTTCAGCATTAAAGAGGCAACGGCTGGGTTTGGGTGTGGTGCTCTTTGGAAAGGCTAAAAGGCAGACCCACCCTTCCTGGCTTGTGGAGTTTTATCTTTGAGAGTCTTGGGACCTAGCTGTGAACTTTGGCGTCTTGGAATCCTGGTTTGTGCCTTTGACTACTGAAACCTTGGGGTGGGTGTGCCAGCAAGAAGCTTGCTGTATTGTCTGGACATCAGGACTCTGCTGTAAAGTATTATAGCCTGTCTGTTGGGAAGAACAGGTTTTCCTCTGTGTTTATTTTTTCCAGCTATAAAGTACTTTTGCTTTTACCAGAGTGTCTGGCTGTTTTTTCCAGTTGGTGTTGAGGTCTGGGGGAACCCAGACAGAACACGAACCGGGCTGAACAGGTAGCATTTAGCCCCTGCTATAAGCCGAGGATTAGCTGTATTCATGTTTTGAAAGATGCACGTAACTGCATGGCTGCACAACCGCACCTTTTAAAAGAGAAAAGTGATATGAAAAGAGGAGGGAGGGAAGGGGGTGGCATATTTATTTATTTATTTATTGCTTTGTTCCCAGAACGAAATGTGGTCATAAATGAAATTGCATTGAACAGGTTTCTGCTGATCGCTCCTTCTAGTCTAGTTCCATAAGAGAAAAGATCTCAGGCCAATTTTTTCTGCGGTAGTTTGAGTCAAGGAGCTATTTCTCCCTGATAGACTGTTTACCAAGTCCAATCAATCCCGGCTGCAGTAATTTGCACTCTGCTAAATTGCGTGCTTTATTTAAAAGCAAGGTCTATCGATTGTGGCAGAACTCTCTTCCAATAACCGTGTTCAGCCACAGAGGAGAATGTGGGACAATTTACAGAGATGGACATATGCATTTCTCAGTCCGGAGAGGAATGGAAGCAGAATTAGAAGGACACCCACAGCTGCTGTGGCCATTGCTCCTCTAAAGAAAAGGTTTGGAATGATAACTGAAAGAGTAGTAGATGCTTGGAACAAACTTCCAGCAGATGTGGTTGTACTTTGTACTTTGACTGTGAGCTTCTCTCAAATCCATATGCCTAGGTCTTGATCCTTGCTTAATACAGTTCCTCATGTTGTGGTGACCCCCAACCATAGTCTAGCGCCAATTCTCTCAACAGAGCTTTAAGCTCAGTGGCAGGAAGGTCAGAGGGACACCCCCACTGTAAGCGCCTGATTGGTCGGATTGTAAAAATATGTTACAAGCCACCAGAATAGAAGCTTTAGTTCCATGGGAAATTTGTCTTTTCCCATTGTCTTAGGTGACCCCTGTGAAACTATTGTTTGACCCCCAAAGACTGAGGTGAAGTAAGGCCAAATTTAGAGTAAAGCTGAAAGGGGAAGACTGTATTGTTTGTTTTTTTGCCTGTCTGTCTGTCTGTCTGTCTGTCTGTCTGTCTGTCTGTCTGTCTGTCTGTCTGTCTGTCTGTCTGTCTATCTATCTATCTATCTATCTATCTATCTATCTATCTATCTATCGATTTGATTTGATTTGCATGCCACCCCTCTCTGTAGACTCGGGGCAGCTCACAACAACAATAAAACAATTCAAGACAAATCTAATAATTTAAAAACATTTTAAAAAACGTTATTAAAACAGACATACACACAAACATACCATACATGAATTGTATAGGCCCAGGGGAGATGTCTCAATTCCCCCTTGCCTGATGGCAGAGGTGGGTTTTAAGGAGTTTACGAAAGGCAAGGAGGGTGGGGGCAGTTCTAATCTCTGGGGGGAGCTGGTTCCAGAGGGTCGGGGCCGCCACAGAGAAGGCTCTTCTCCTGGGTCCCGCCAAACGACATTGTTTAGTCGACGGGACCCGGAGAAGGCCAACTCTGTGGGACCTAATCGGTCGCTGGGATTCGTGCAGCAGAAGGCGGTCCCGGAGATATTCTGGTCCGATGCCATGAAGGGCTTTATAGGTCATAGGATTTTTTTAAAAGCATATATCCTCTTTTTCTTTCTGATTCATGCTTTTCACTGTTTGATGAATATTATTCTTGTGTATTTCCCCCATATAATTTTAATGGTGATTGTCAGAGAGACCCGGCTGTTCAGATCTTTAGTCAGGCACCCTCAGGGCCTAATTAATTTTTGAAAATCTAACAAGCTGGTAGTCATTCTTTTGTTGGCTTGATTCTTTTGTTGGCTTAATGCTGGGTTTCTATTCCTCAATCCATCAAGTGTTTGCGGGTTTTAAAAATGGGTGCCTACCATGGGCAAAGGACAACTCGTAGATCATGATGTCACTATGCAAAATGGTTGATTGATTGATTGATTTAAACCTCCACAATTCTAGGCAACTGACAATAATGTAAAACCATCACAATAATTTAAAAAAAAATTTTTTTTAAATACCAGAAATTAATGTACTGCATTTAGATGTTATGTGAAGATGTTGTCACGCGTATCTTCATTCTGGCGTCATCCTGGTTTGCTGCAGATGCCACTAATTTCCACACAATATGTTTTCTTCTCATGGAAGTTACATGAATATTTATTTGATTGACTAAATTGATTTTTATTTTTAAAAAACATTTAAATTAAATATTTGCTGACCCCTCGCATCCTGGCCATAAATTGTTTCAACTCCTACCCTCAAAACGATGCTATATACCACTGCACACCAGAACAACTAGATACAAGAACAGTTTTTCCCCGAACGCCATCACTCTGCTAAACAAATAATTCCCTCACCACTGTCAAACTATTCACTAAGGCTGCATTACTATTACTATTAATTGTTCCTATCACCCATCTCCTCCCACTTATGACTGTATGACTGTAACTTGTTGCTTATATCCTTACGATTTATATTCATATTGATTGTTTCCTGATTGCTTATTTGACCCCTATGACAATCATTAAGTGTTGACCTCATGATTCTTGACAAATGTATATTTTCTTTTATGTACACTGAGAGCATATGCACCAAGACAAATTCCTTGTGTGTGCAATCACACTTGGCCAATAAAGAATTCTATTGTATCAAAATGACAAATTCCAATCTGATTGTATCTCCAATCACACTTGGCCAATAAAGAATTCTATTCTATTCTATTCTATTCCATTCCATTCCATTCTATGTTAAAATAATAATTATAACAATAATTTATTAGATTTGTATGAGAGCGTAAGAGGGAGAGAGAAAGAGAAAGAGAGGGGGGGAGAGAGAAAGGGAGGAAGGGAGGAAGGAAAAGAGAGAGAAAAAAAGGAGAGGAAGGAAGAGAGAGAGAAAGAGACCGAGAGGGAGGGAAGGAGGGAAACAGAAAGAAAGAGACAAGGAGGAAAGAAGAGAGAGAGAAAAGAGAGAGGAAGGGATGAAGAGAGTAAGGAAGGAAGGTTTAGAGAAGGTTTGCCTATTTGCAGATGACTCTAAAGTGTGCAATAGGGTTGATATTCCTGGAGGGGTCTGTAATATGGTAAATGATTTAGCTTTACTAGATAAATGGTCAAAGCAATGGAAACTGCAGTTTAATGTTTCCAAATGTAAAATAATGCACTTGGGGAAAAAGAATCCTCAATCTGAGTATTGCATTGGCAATTCTGTGTTAGCAAAAACTTCAGAAGAGAAGGATTTAGGGGTAGTGATTTCTGACAGTCTCAAAATGGGTGAGCATTGTGGTCAGGCGGTAGGAAAGGCAAGTAGGATGCTTGGCTGCATAGCTAGAGGTATAACAAGCAGGAAGAGGGAGATTGTGATCCCCTTATACAGAGCGCTGGTGAGACCACATTTGGAATACTGTGTTCAGTTCTGGAGACCTCACCTACAAAAAGATATTGACAAAATTGAACGGGTCCAAAGACGGGCTACAAGAATGGTGGAAGGT
This sequence comes from Erythrolamprus reginae, assembly GCF_031021105.1. Classification (NCBI taxonomy): domain Eukaryota; kingdom Metazoa; phylum Chordata; class Lepidosauria; order Squamata; family Dipsadidae; genus Erythrolamprus; species Erythrolamprus reginae. The sequence continues at coordinate 410,188,488 of NC_091950.1, forward strand.
CTTAAGTATAAAACGTATCAGGCAAGACTAAATGAACTCAATCTGTATAGTCTGGAAGACAGAAGGAAAAGGGGGGACATGATCGAAACATTTAAATATGTCAAAGGGTTAAATAGGGTTCAGGAGGGAAGTGTTTTTAATAGGAAAGTGAACACAAGAACAAGGGGACACAATCTGAGGTTAGTTGGGGGAAAGATCAAGGGCAACATGAGAAAATATTATTTTACTGAAAGAGTAGTAGATCCTTGGAACAAACTTCCAGCAGACGTGGTCGGTAAATCCACAGTAACCGAATTTAAACATGCCTGGGATAAACATATATCCATTGTAAGATAAAATACAGGAAATAGTATAAGGGCAGACTAGATGGACCATGAGGTCTTTTTCTGCCATCAGTCTTCTATGTTTCTATGTTTGTATGAAAGAGGGAGGGAGAGAAATATATATATAAATGTGATGATACGTCCCGCCTACCAGAAATTTGGAAACCAGCCCTAAACAAAAAAACATATCATAATCATCACCATGTCAATCCTTCAACTAAATGTGATTCCACCAACCAATCAAATAACTAAAACATAGCCACCCAATCTACTTGCTACATTCAAACCAAATCTCCACCCCCACCACTATTTATAAGGAACAAATGGCAGTTGCAAACAAACTATATCTACAGCAGCACGAAGCTTACAACTTCAGCCTGATGATGGTGAATGTGATTTCACCGAAACGTCGCATAGACACTCAAAATATTACACGGGGAAAAACCCGAACTCAGAACAATCTACATAGATATATACATAAATTTGCGAAATCTGGTCACTTTAGTTTTGTAGTATGGTTAGTTCTCAACTTATGACCACAATTGAGGGCAACGTTTCTGTTGCTGAGCAAGACAATGGTTAAGTGAATGTTGCCCCATTTTTATAACCTCTCTTGTCACAGTTGTTAAATGAATCACTCCAGCTGATAAGTTAAAAACACAGTTGTTAAACAAATCAATAGATTGAACCCCCATTGGATTTACTTGAAAGGAGGTTACAAAAGGGGATCGCATGATCCCAGGATACCGCAACTCTCATAAATATGAATGTTGCCAATTGTCTGAATTTGGCTCATGTGACCTGAGGCACACCGCAACGGTTGCAAATGTTGGGGGTGAGGAATGGTCTAAAGCTGCTTTTTTCCAGTGTTGTGGTAAGTTCAAAACAGTTACTAAATGAACTGTTGTAAATCCAGGACTCCCTGTACTGTCATGGTGGCAACCTAACACGGCTTCATTTCCTTTACTTTAGCCCACATTTGGAGCCTAACCATGTGAGAATGGAAGGCTGAAGTTTCCCCTTAGCAACCAACTCTGTTGTAACCAACTGCAAGATAGGAATTTTCTCAGGCTGAATGACAAAAAAGCTCATTCAACTGTGCAAGTTAAGAAGTTTCAACTTAGGCGAAATTGTACATTTTCACAACAAACCCTATGGGAAGTCTTTTCCCATGCTAGCCTGTTACTTTTTTCTACTTTAATAAAATGCTCTTTTTTTGTGTGTGGCTATGCTGACGTATTCTTGGATGCTTTAATTCTCATCAGATGATAAAATGATTAAGATTTATTTACTTACTTACTTACTTACTTACTTACTTACTTACTTACTTACTTACTTACTTATTTATTTAATTTGTATGCCGCCCCCGTAGACTCGGGGTGGCTCACAACAGTAATAGAAAAAACAATGTACAATACAAATCTAATAATTAAAACTAAAAACCCATAATTAAAAAAAACATGCACACAACATACCATACATAAACAATATAGGCCTGGGGAAGTTATATCAGTTCCCCCATGCCTGACGACAGAGGTGGGTTTTAAGGAGTTTACGAAAGGCAAGGAGGGTGAGGGCAGTTCTAATCTCAGGGGGGAGCTGGTTCCAGAGGGTTGGGGCCGCCACAGAGAAGACTCTTCCCCTGGGACCTGCCAAATGACATTGTTTAGTCAACAGGACCCGGAGAAGGCCAACTCTGTGGGACCTAATCGGTCGCTGGGATTTGTGCGGCAGAAGGCGGTCCTGGAGATATTCTGGTCCGATGCCATGAAGGGCTTTACAGGTCATAACCAACACTTTTAAGGATGAGATGGGATGGGAAGGGAAGGGAAGGGAAGGGAAGGGAAGGGAAGGGAAGGGAAGAGAAGAGAAGAGAAGAGAAGAGAAGAGAAGAGAAGAGAAGAGAAGAGAAGAGAAGAGAAGGCTCCTGGAGGGACCAAGAGGCAAAGAGGAAACAATACGCTCCCTCCCATATTTGGGTATACCAGGGTGATTTGACAGAAAAACAACATATAACTCTTCCCTGTTACAAGCGGAGAGAAGGAGAACCTGTGGTCTAGAGGTTAAAACTACTGCCTTATAGGCAGATTTCCCTGGTTCAAATCCCAATAATGGTTTGGGCTAGCTCATGAGAGCAAAATAGCTTGAAGTAGTTCTACACTACTCTCCCTTCCTTTACATTATCATCAAAATATGTTATATATAAAGATGGAAGGAAGGTGGGAGAGGGAGGGAGGGAAGGAGGAGGAAGGGAGGAAGGAAGGAAGGAGGGAGGGAGGGAAGGAAGGAAGAGGAAGGGAGGAAGGGAGGAAGGGAAGGAAGAGGAAGGGAGGAAGGGAGGGAGGGAAGGAAGAGGAAGGGAGGAAGACAGGAAGGAAGGAGGGAGGGAAGGAAGGAAGAGAAAGGGAGGGAGGGAAGGAAGAGGAAGGGAGGAAGGAAGGAGGGAGGGAGGGAAGGAAGGAAGAGGGAGAGAGGGAAGGAAGAGGGAGGGAGGGAGGAAGGAAGGAAGGAGGGAGGGAAGGAAGGAAGAGAAAGGGAGGGAGGAAAGGAAGAGGAAGGGAGGAAGGAAGGAGGGAGAGGAAGGAAGGAAGGGAGGGATGGAAGGAAGAGGAAGGGAGGAAGGAAGGAAGGAAGGAAGGAAGGAGGGAGGGAAGGAAGGAAGAGGAAGGGAGGAAGGAAGGAAGGAGGGAGGGAGGGAAGGAAGGAAGAGGAAGGGAGGAAGGGAGGGAGGGAGGGAAGGAAGAGGAAGGGAGGAAGGAAGGAGGGAGGGAGGGAAGGAAGGAAGAGGAAGGGAGGAAGAAAGGAAGGAAGGAGGGAAGGAAGAAATGAAGAGAAAGGGAGGGAGGGAAGGAAGAGGAAGGGAGGAAGGAAGGAGGGAGGGAAGGAAGGAAGAGGGAGGGAAGGAAGGAAGAGGGAGAGGAAGGAAGGAAGGGAGGGAGGGATGGAAGGAAGAGGAAGGGAGGAAGGAAGGAAGGAGGGAGGGAGGGAAGAGGAAGAGAGGAAGGAAGGGAGGGAGGGAGGGATGGAAGGAAGAGGAAGGGAGGAAGGAAGGAAGGAAGGATGGAGGGAGGGAGGGAAGGAAGGAAGAGGAAGGGAGGAAGGAAGGAAGGAGGGAGGGAAGGAAGGAAGAGGGAGGGAGGGAAGGAAGAGGAAGGGAGGAAGGAAGGAAGGAGGGAGGGAGGGAAGGAAGAGGAAGGGAGGAAGAAAGGAAGGAGGGAGGGAAGGAAGGAAGAGGAAGGGAGGGAGGGAAGGAAGAGGAAGGGAGGGAGGAAGGCGGGAGGGAGGGAGGGAAGGAAGGAAGAGGGAGGGAAGGAAGGAAGAGGGAGAGAAAGGAAGGAAGAGGAAGGGAGGAAGGAAGGAAGGAGGGAGGGAACGAAGGAAGAGGGAGGAAGGAAGGAAGGAGGGAGGGAACGAAGGAAGAGGGAGGGAGGGAAGGAAGAAGAGGAAGGGAGGAAGGGAGGGAGGGAAGGAAGAGGAAGGGAGGAAGGAAGGAAGGAGGGAGGGAGGGAGGGAAGGAAGAGGAAGGGAGGAAGGAAGGAAGGAGGGAGGGAGGGAAGGAAGGAAGAGGGAGGGAAGGAAGGAAGAGGGAGAGGAAGGGAGGGAGGGATGGAAGGAAGAGGAAGGGAGGGAGGGAGGAGGGAGGGAGGGAAGGAAGGAAGAGGAAGGGAGGAAGGAAGGAGGGAGGGAGGGAAGGAAGAGGGAGGGAGGAAGGGAGGGAGGGAAGGAGGGAGGGAGGGAGGAAGGAAGGAGGGAGGGAAGAGGGAGGGAGGGGAAGGAAGGGAGGGAAGGAAGAGGAAGGGAGGGAGGGAGGGGGGAGGGAGGGAAGGAAGGAGGAGGAAGGGAGGAAGGGAGGGAGGAAGGGAGGGAGGGAGGAAGGAAGGAAGGAAGGAAGGAAGGAAGGAAGGAAGGAAGGAAGGAAGGAAGGGACATTGCTATGGGAATACAATACTAATGCCATACTTTATGCAATATGCCATTTTGTTTAATTTCCAACATTATAACTGTGCTCACTAATAACCCTCTGGGTATATATATCTAATGCTTATGCATTCTATTGCCCTGATGGTGTTACTTAGTTGGGAAATAAAATGTATTCAGGCAAATAACCAAGCTCAGAGAGTACCAAGCATAGCATGTATATGCATTATATGCAAATCAATATTTTGTGCATATGATCATGATAAAAGTGTCATGGTGAAAAGAGGAAAAATATGTTTTTCTTTGCCTAAAGTGATAACTCATATCTTCAGCCACAAAAATTGTTCTAGGCTAGTATTTGCAAGATGTATATTAATTAACTGATATATGAGTCAAACTATGCACACTCCATTTCTAGAATTAATATGTTGTGGGGGTTGGGGTTTCCAAATCTTTTCAGAATACTATATTCATGAACCTAGTGGGGGGGGGGGGATCAGACTTGTTATTTTAAAGTCCCTTGGAGGAAGGCTATTTCCTTAGCATGTTTTGTTTACTAAAGTGTAGGTTAAGAGAAAATTGAGATGATGATGGTGATAATAATAATAATAATAATAATAATAATAATAATAATAATAATAATGTTGTGGTTAGCTCTGGCCCTGCTCCTGCCCCAAGGACTGTGGATGTGGGGGAGACATCCACATGCTGCAGGCCTGTTTTACCTCCGGTGGAATCTGCTGATGAAGGCTCCTCTGACCAAGAAGACATGAGTGACAGGGAGGAGGCAGACAGCTCAGAAGGAGATCAACTATCTAGCTCCTCCTTGGATTCAGAACAAGTGTTAATGATACAGCCACGCATGCGGAGAGCGATGCATAGGCAGCAACAACTGAGAGATTATTATCAAAGAAAATGAGGCCACCTGTGGTTGGGTGGGGCTGTGGTAATTAGTGAGGCTGCTATAAATAGCAGGCTGTGGGTTTGGCCATTGTGGAGGATTATCTGATCCTTGTGTTTCGTGACTGCTTTACTGACTTTGACTTTTTGTATGCTGATTTTTCCCCGCTTTGAAACTAAACCAGAGCAAAGTGTGTTTCACTTTGTGAAAGAAGAAGGACTGTGAATTGCCTCACAGCTGCAAGCTAAGTATCACAGAACTGATAAGGGACTTGTACAAATTACCAGTTTGTTTGGAGATGAGTGCTCTTGGCTATACCAAAAGAGGGCTTGGTTTAGTGAATTTTCATTATAAAGAACATTGTTTTGAATTTTCAAACGTGTGTGTGTCTGAAATTTGTACCTTTGAATTTTTGGGAGGAGTGTACCAGAGAGCCTGACAGAACAAATAATAATAACAACAACAACACCAACAGCAACAACAACAACAATTTTATTCACAAAAACCAGTAATACACAGCAAACGAGATTTATATAGTGGAACCTCGACATACGAGCAGCTCTACTTACGAGCTACTCGAGATAAGAGCTGGGAGGGGAGCGACATTTTTGTTCGCCTCCCGAGCTCACATTCGGGATACGAGCGCCAAGGAGCCCCCCAGGCCGGCTCCCACGTTTTAAAACACGCGCGCTGCTTCGCAGCTGTCTGCTGAATCCAAACGCGGAAGTTAGCGTTCCGGATTCAGCAGAGAGCTGCGAAGCTGCGCGCGTGTTTTAAAAGGTTGCAGCCGGCCTGGGGGGCTCGGGGGCTTCCCCCCGAACCCCCCAGGCCGGCTCCCACGTTTTAAAACACGCGCGCTGCTTCGCAGCTGTCTGCTGAATCCGAACGCGGAAGTTAGCGTTCCGGATTCAGCAGAGAGCTGCGAAGCTGCGCGCGTGTTTTAAAAGGTTGCAGCCGGCCTGGGGGGCTCGGGGGCTTTCCCCCGAGCCCCCCAGGCCGGCTCCCACGTTTTAAAACACACGCGCTGCTTCGCAGCTGTCTGCTGAATCCAAACGCGGAAGTTAGCGTTCCGGATTCAGCAGAGAGCTGCGAAGCGGCGCGCGTGTTTTAAAAGGTTGCAGCCGGCTGGGGGCTCGGGGGCTTCCCCCCGAGCCCCCCAGGCCGGCTCCCACATTTTAAAACACGCGCGCTGCTTCGCAGCTGTCTGCTGAATCCGAACGCGGAAGTTAGCGTTCCGGATTCAGCAGACAGCAGCGAAGCGGCGCGGGTGTTTTAAAACGTGGCAGCCAGCCTGGGGGGCTCGGGGGCTTCCCCCCGAGCCCCCCAAGCCGGCTGCCACGTTTTAAAACACGCGCGCTGCTTCGCAGCTGTCTCTGAACGCTAACTTCCGCGTTCGGCGGCAGCGGGGTTTTTTGTTGTTGCACGGATTAATTGACTTTACATTGTTTCCTATGGGAAACAATGTTTCGTCATACGAGCGTTCCGACTTACGAGCCTCCTTCCGGAACCAATTAGTCTCGTAAGTCGGGGTTCTACTGTACTGGATTTCATATCATGATATCACAAGACGAACACTTCCCAAGCATTTAGGACTATGTGATGTACAATATTTTCGTATGATGTACACATATCCTAGCACGGTGGGCTTTTGAAACTGACAGATCATGATTTTGTCATTGTTTATTGTTTTCAAATGCCGGCTGAGGTCTTTGAGCACAGCACCCAGTAAGTGCCACCTATACAGCTTTATAATAATAATAATTTAATAATAACCAATTTATTAGATTTGTATGCCGCCCCTCTCCGAGGACTCGGAGCAGCTCACAACAACAATACAACATGTACAAATCTAATATTAAAAACAATTTAAAACCCTCATGATAAAAAGAAAAACAATCATACAACCTAACAATCCATACATAAAACCATAGTAGCTAGGGGTATATTAATTTTCCCATGCCTGGCAACATTATGTCAAAATCGTTGTAGTTTAATCTTTAAGATCCTGATATCAGCTAAGTTTTTCTTGTTGTTTTTCATCAATTCAGCTGTCACCTGGTATGGAGATATCCATGATACACAATTTTTTTCTTTTCTACAATTGTAAGGTCCAGTGTACTGTGTTCCAAAACCTTGTCAGCTTTAATTTGAAAGTCTCAAAGTATTTTGACATGTTTGTTTTCAACTACTTTCTTAGGTTTATGGTCCCATCAGTTCTTTACCACTGGTAGGTAGTAGTTGTGGCACAGCTTCTAAAGAAGCATCTGGGCTACGTAATTGTGCCTGTTTGCAGTCCATCTGTGTAAACTTGTTGCAGTTGCTGCACCAGTTGCGACCCTATTTGGACTGGGAGTCACTGCTCACAGTCACTCATGCCCTTATCACCTCGAGGCTCGACTACTGTAATGCTCTCTACATGGGGCTACCTTTGAAAAGTGTTCGGAAACTTCAGATCGTGCAGAATGCAGCTGCGAGAGCAATCATGGGCTTTCCCAAATATGCCCATGTTACACCAACACTCCGCAGTCTGCATTGGTTGCCGATCAGTTTCCGGTCACAATTCAAAGTGTTGGTTATGACCTATAAAGCCCTTCATGGCACCGGACCAGAATATCTTCGGGACTGCCTTCTGCTGCACGAATCCCAGCGACCGGTTAGGTCTCACAGAGTGGGTCTTCTCTGGGTCCCGTCAACCAAACAATGTCGCTTGGCAGGGCCCAGGGGAAGAGCCTTCTCTGTGGTGGCCCCGGCCCTCTGGAACCAACTCCCCCACAGAGATTAGAATTGCCCCCACCCTCCTTGCCTTTCATAAGCTGCTTAAAACCCACCTCTGCCACCAGGCATGGGGGAATTGAGATACACTTTCCCCCTAGGCCTTTACAATTTTATGCATGGTATGTCTGTATGTATGATTGGTTTTTATAATAATGGGTTTTGAACTGTTTTTAGTATTGGATTATTGTTATATGCTGTTTTGTTACTGTTGTTAGCTGCCCCAAGTCTGCGGAGAGGGGCGGCATACAAATCCCATAAATAAATAAATAAATAAATAAATAAATAAATAAACGAACGAACGAACGAACGAACGAACGAACGAACGAACGAACAAACAAACAAACAAACAAACAAACAAACAAACAAACATGATCAATTGTTTCATCAGCTCCCTTACAAAGTCTGCATTTTGGGTCATCAGCTGATTTTTCAACCCTGGGTGATTGGTATTTGTCCAGATTTCTTGCTCCCTTGTTTGCAAGAATCAATCTTCTGTCTCCTTCTTCAGTGTTCTCTTAGTGAGCGATAACCAGGTCTTCTCCTTATCAACTTTTCCTTCAGCCTTGTCAAGGAAGTGCCCATGCAAAGCTTTATTGCAAAACAATAAACACCGACAAAATCACAATCTGTCAGTTGCAAAAAACCACCACATTTGGATCTGCAAACATCATATGGAAATACACCCCACAATCCTAGATGCTTGGGAAGTGTTTGACTTGTGACATTGTGATATGAAATTCAGCATATAAATCTTGCTTGCGGTGTTATTACTGTTTTTTGTGAATAAAATAGTAGTAGTAGCAGCAGTAGTAGTGGTGTAGTTATTGTTGTTGTTGTTGTTATCATCATCATCACCACCACCATAAATAATAATAATAATAATAATAATAATAATAATAATAATAATAATATACAGTGTTCCCTCGATTTTCGCCCGTTCGAACTTTGCGAAAAGTCTATACCACGGTTTTTCAAAAATATTAATCAAAAAATACTTTGCAGTTTTTTCCCTTATACCACGTTTTTTCTCACCCGATGACGTCATATATCATCACCAAACTTTCGTCCACCTTTAATAAATATTTTTTAAAATAAACTTTAATAAAGAAACATGGTGAGTAATAATCTGAATGGTTGCTAAGGGAATGGGAAATTGCAATTTAGGGGTTTAAAGTGTTAAGGGAAGGCTTGTGATACTGTTCATAGCCAAAAATAGTATATTTACTTCCGCATCTCTACTTCGCGGAAATTCAACTTTCGTGGGCGGTCTTGGAACGCATCTCCCGCGAAAATCGAGGGAACACTGTAATTATTATTATATTTATTTATTTATTTATTTATTCATTTATTTATTTATACTTGTATACCACTTCACAGTGCTTTATAGTCCTCTCTAAGCGGTTTTACAGAGAGTAAGCCTATTGACCTCAACAATCTGGGTCCTCATTTTACTGACCTTGGAAAGATGGAAGAATGAGTCAACCTACTGAGATTTGACCTGCCAAACTGCTGGCAGCCTGCGGTCAACAGAAGTAGCTTGCAGTACTGCACTCTAACCACTGCACCACCGAGGCTCAGTTGGAGGGAAATGTCTTGCTGAATATCTGACCATGAAAGTCATAGTTGTCCCAGTTCTAAGTTAGAACTAAAGAAGCTTCCTGGGTGAGAAGCGAAACATTTTCAAGAGGAAAAGCCAAGAAAGTTCACCCAAAGGTGCTTTTTTTCAAGAGACAATTGGACTTTCTGGGTTTTTTGCTTTGTGAAGACTTCTCTTTGCTTCTCACCCAAGAATCTTCAAGAGCTTTCATTCTAAGGGCCAAATCTCCAGACCACACATAAAATCGAGGGAACACTGTATTAAAAAAAATGAAATAATTGGCCACTGTGATACAATTGGGATATAATAATAATATATGCAAGAAATTGGATGTAAGATGATTATTCCCTCTACTGAAAAATAAAAAGTGAAGTTCCTTGCCTTAAGTCTTCAAAAGAATAAAAAAATGAAACATTTCCTGCCTCTTAGATGCACTACCATGATGGTACTGGAACGTTTTTCCAGAGGGCAACCAAGTTCTATTTAAACATTTAAAAGGCTAATAAAGTTAGAAATCAGGAGGAGTATGTTTCTGGGCTGAATCCATGTAACAGAAAGGAAATGGAATAGAAGCAGAACAAAAAATACAAAACCAGCACCCCAATATTGAAGTGATGTAGAGAAAATCAGCCACCCGGTTCCTATACCTACAAATCTGTTTGAGAATTTCAGAGGACCATTGAGTTTTGCCTATCTAGACATTCACCAAAACTATCCCTCCTAAAAATCAAGGCATGCTGAATTGCTTAATTTTCACAATAGCAGAGGGGAGAAGTAGAAGGAGGAGGAGGAGGAGGAGGAGGGAGGAGGAGGGAGGAGGAGGAGGAGGAGGAGGGAGGAGGAGGAGGAGGAGGATATCTGGAAAAAGAAGGAATCAATTCAACAGTATTCATTCATTCCTTCCTTCATTCATCACTTAAAAAACAATAACTTATTGGACCTAAATCAGCATGGCTTTACTGAAGGCAAATCATGTCAGACTAATCTCATTGATTTCTTTGACTATGTCACAAAGGTGTTGGATGAAGGTGGTGCCGTGGATATTGTCTATCTGGACTTCAGCAAAGCCTTTGATACGGTTCCACATAAAGAGCTGATAGATAAATTAGTGAAGATTGGACTTAATCCCTGGATAATTCAGTGGATTTGCAGCTGGCTGAAGCGTAGACATCAGAGAGTTATTGTTAATGGCGAGTATTCTGAGCAGAGAGAGGTTACAAGCGGTGTGCCACAAGGGTCTGTTCTGGGTCCTATTCTTTTTAATATGTTTGTGAGTGACATAGGGGAAGGTTTGGTAGGGAAGGTTTGCCTATTTGCCGATGACTCTAAAGTGTGCAATAGGGTTGATATTCCTGGAGGCATCTGTAATATGATAAATGATTTAGCTTTACTAGATAAATGGTCAAAGCAATGGAAATTGCAGTTTAATGTTTCCAAATGTAAAATAATGCACTTGGGGAAAAGGAATCCTCAATCTGAGTATTGTATTGGAAGTTTCTGTGTTAGCAAAAACTTCAGAAGAGAAGGATATAGGGGTAGTGATTTCTAACAGTCTCAAAATGGGTGAGCAGTGTGGTCGGGCGGTAGGAAAAGCAAGTAGGATGCTTGGCTGCATAGCTAGAGGTATAACAAGCAGGAAGAGGGAGATTGTGATCCCACTATATAGAGCGCTGGTGAGACCACATTTGGAATACTATGTTCAGTTCTGGAGACCTCACCTACAAAAAGATATTGACAAAATTGAACGGGTCCAAAAAACAGGCTACAAGAATGGTGGAAGGTCTTAAGCATAAAACGTATCAGGAAAGACTTAATGAACTCAATCTGTATAGTCTGGAGGACAGAAGGAAAAGGGGGGGCATGATCGAAACATTTAAATATGTTAAAGGGTTAAATAAGGTCCAGGAGGGAAGTGTTTTTAATAGGAAAGTGAACACAAGAACAAGGGGACACAATCTGAAGTTAGTTGGGGGAAAGATCAAAAGCAACATGAGAAAATATTATTTTACTGAAAGAGTAGCAGATGCTTGGAACAAAATTCCAGCAGACATGGTTGGTAAATCCACAGCAACTGAATTTAAACATTCCTGGGATAAACATATATCCATCCTAAGATAAAATACAAAAAAATAGTATAAGGGCAGACTAGATGGACCATGAGGTCTTTTTCTGCCGTCAATCTTCTATGTTTCTATGTTTCATCCTTCCATTTTTATTTATCAAATTTGGAGACCGCCCATCTCGTTCACAGAACAATCCTGGGACCAATTTATTATATGTTCCAGGCAGTGAGAACAAGCTCTCCAATTCTATGATAGAAATTTGAACTCCAGCCCTCCTCCTTCTCCTAGGGCAATTGTTTCTCCTTAATCTTCATGATGATTTGGCCCTGCTTTATTAATTTCCCATTAAACCAATTCCTATGGAGATCTAATATTCACTCTTAAAGCAGAGCAATTGTAGGCACATTAACCTCCACAAAACAGGACGCCCCCCTCAGTGTCACCTCCCAAGAAACTAATACATCTTTCACTGGCATGGAATATAATGAGATGTTCAAATATAGAAAACTGAGTAACTGCTTCTTTCACTTAGAACATTTATCCAGCCAGGTCCTTCCAAGTCCTTAAGTGCATTGCTTATGATTTACTTTTGACCTTGTTTCAATCTGTCAGGAAGGTATCTTTTCAAATCTTCTTTATTTTATTAGTCTTGACTTACATAGCACATCTTTTACGCCCACAAATTTCATAGTACTGTAAGTTGTGTGTATTTGGGGTATATGTGCGTATCTCTCTCGTATTGGTTGGTAAGTGAAGTTAGTTGTAATATATAAAAGTTAATGTGTGTGTGTGTGCACTGTTTGTTTCTGTCTATCTAGCCATCTGTCTGTCTATCATGTATATCCACTGAAGGGCTACCAATTTTTTTACTACCATACTGTGACCGTGGCTTATGCAGGACGCCCTGCATTTTATTTCAACATCTTTCATGCAAATTTGGTGCTCTGGGGTGGAGCTCCACTTTTACTACCCCATTGCGTTCCTCCTTCCTCGTCCAGAAAGCAGTCCACTCCTGTCTATATCTATCTATCTATCATCTATCATCTATCATCTATCATCTATCATCTATCATCTATCATCTATCATCTATCATCTATCATCTATCATCTATCATCTATCATCTACCTCTCTCTCTCTCTCTCTCTCTCTCTCTCTCTCTCTCTCTCTCTCTCTATCTATTTGTCTATTTGTCTATCTGTCTTTATCTGTCTATCATCTATCATCTACCCCTCTCTATCTCTATCTCTATCTCTATCTCTATCTCTATCTCTATCTCTATCTCTATCTCTATCTCTATCTCTATCTCTATCTCTATCTCTATCTCATCTATCTATCTATCTATCTATCTATCTATCTATCTATCTATCTATCATCTTTCTACCTATTAAACTTCCCTTTAAGAGAAGAAAAAAGAGGAAAAATTCCACTGCAATGTGTAGATCTTAATGAAATTTATTAATTATTAATTTTTTCATAAATATTTGACCATATTATTAGGATGATAATATTTCCCCAGTTTCAATGGCTGTTTTGATTGTGATTATGCCTGAGAAATTAGATAATAGTCAGATTTGCTTTGAGGAGCAAAGGAAGGAGGGAAAGAGGGAGGGAGGAAGAAGGAAGGGAAGGAGGGAGGGAGAGAGAGAGAGAGAGAAAGAAAGAAAGAAAGAAAGAGAAAATGTTATTTGCTTATGGTTGGTATAACACTCATATATTTAATAGTTTTCTGAAATCCAACAGATCAAGGCTCCTTGGTTTCTCCTACTTGTGCAAATAGGACATCCAAAACATTCATGGTCCCGTTAGCCTATTTTCATTAATCTGAAAAATTACCATGAGAATTCTTGTGTAATTCCCTCTTTGGAGCTTAGAGATAACAGGAAAAGCCAGAGAGTCTGCAGCTCCCTGGAGAACAATGAAAGTGCGGAAACTGTCTCACACCACCATCTGCAAAGTAGGAAAAGTAGAAAAATCACACCCAAAGAGTCTAACACAATGATGGTGAAGCTTTTTTTGCTCGGGTGCCAAAAGGATGCATTCATGCATGATAGTGCACATGTGAGTGCCAACATCCATAATGTGCACAACCCCCATGCTGCCCCCCCCACGCATGTATTCAAGCCTCTGAAGCCTCCAGACTTCCGTTAGGCCAGGTTGGGCTCTTTTTTCACTCTCCCCAGGGTTCAGGAAATCCTCCTGAAGCCTGGGGATGGTGGAAAATGGCCCAACAGGCCACCCAGAAGTTAGAAAACAAATTTCAGGTTGGGCCATTGAGCTTCTTTTACCTCCGAGACCGTCTTCTGCCACACGAATCCCAGCGGTTGATAAGGTCCCACAGAGTTGGTCTTCTCCGGGTCCCGTCGACTAAACAATGCCACCTTCTCTGTGGTGGCCCCAGGCCTCTGGAATCAACTTCCCCCAGAGATCAGAACTGCCCTGACCCTCCTTGTCTTGCGTAAATTGCTTAAGACCCACCTATACCGTGCTTAATAACTACCATCCAGTCTCCAACCTTCCCTTCATGGGGAGGGTTGTTGAGAAGGTGGTGGCACTTCAACTCCAGCGGTCCTTGAATGAAGCCGATTATCTAGGTCCTCAGCAGTCTGGATTCAGGCCCGGCTACAGCACGGAAACTGCTTTGGTCGCGTTGATGGATGATCTCCTGGCGGGCCCGGGACAGGGGCTTGTCCTCTATCCTGGTGCTCCTTGACATCTCAGCGGCTTTCGATACCATCGACCATGGTATCCTTCTGCGCTGGCTGGAGGGGTTGGGAGTGGGAGGCACTGTTCTTCAGTGGTTCTCCTCCTACCTCTCCGGTCGGTCGCAGTCGGTGTTAGTGGGGGGTCAGAGGTCGACCCCGAGGTTTCTCCCTTGTGGGGTGCCTCAGGGGTCGGTCCTCTCCCCCCTGCTATTTAATATCTACATGAAACCGCTGGGCGAGATCATCCAAGGGCATGGGGTGAGGTATCATCAATATGCCGATGATACCCAGTTGTACATCTCCACCCCATGTCCAGTCAACGAAGCAGTGGAAGTGATGTGCCGGTGCCTGGAGGCTGTTGGGGCCTGGATGGGTGTCAACAAACTCAAACTCAACCCAGACAAGACGGAGTGGCTGTGGGTTTTGCCTCCCAAGGACAATTCTACCTGTTCGTCCATTACCCTGGGGGGGAATTATTGACCCCCTCAGAGAGGGTCCACAACTTGGGTATCCTCCTCGATCCACAGCTCACATTAGAAAAACACCTTTCAGCTGTGGCGAGGGGGCCGTTTGCCCAGGTTCGCCTGGTGCACCAGTTGCGGCCCTATTTGGACCGGGAGTCATTGCTCACAGTCACTCATGCCCTCATCACCTTGAGGCTCGACTACTGTAACGCTCTCTACATGGGGCTATCTTTGAAAAGTGTTCGGAAACTTCAGATCGTGCAGAATGCAGCTGCGAGAGCAATTATGGGCTTCTCCAAGTAGGCCCATATCACTCCAACACTCCGCAGTCTGCATTGGTTGCTGATCAGTTTCCGGTCACAATTCAAAGTGTTGGTTATTACCTATAAAGCCCTTCATGGCACTGGACAAGAATATCTTCGGGACCTCCTCCTGCCGCACGAATCCCAGCGACCGGTTAGGTCCCACAGAGTTGGCCTTCTCCGGGTCCTGTCGACTAAACAAAGGCGTCTGGCGGGACCCAGGGGAAGAGCCTTCTCTGTGGGGGCCCTGACCCTCTGGAACCAGCTCCCCCCTGAGATTAGGATTGCCCCCACCCTCCCTGCCTTTCGAAAACTCCTTAAGACCCACCTCTGCCGTCAGGCATGGGGGAACTAAAACACCTCCCCCTTGCCCATGTTGTTTTGTTGATTGATTGACTGTGTGCCTGTTTTTATATATACTGTTTTTATGAGATTACTGATTTTAAATTGTAATTAGATTGGTGAGCATTGGATTTGGTATTATGTACTGTGATGTTTTTTATTATTGTTGTGAGCCGCCCCGAGTTTGCGGAGAGGGGCGGCATATAAATCCAATAAATCTAATCTAAATCTAATCTATATCGCCAGGCATGGGGGAATCGAGACATTTCCCCCAGGTTTATATAGTTTTATGTATGGTATGTTTGTGTTGTATGTTTTTTAAGGTGATGGGGAAGCCAGATACATTTAATGGCTGCAGTGATTCACGTAAGAATTGTAGCAAGAAAGATCGTGAAATGGGGCAAAAACTCACTGAACAAATGTCTTATTTAATATCAGAAATTTTGGACACCATTGTGCTCGTAAGTCAAGGACTACCTCTATGTATGAAAGCTTAATCAGCCATAAATTCTTTTGATGTTTTTTTTTTAAGGTCCCAGTGTAGTTTTTTGTGTTCGAAGTATGCCTACATTAATTTTTTTAAAAAATACTTGAAAATAACACATGCAAATGCATTGAGTCTCAGCAGAGCTGGGCTGGGAGGTATAAGGCATTAGACTGGAAAATAATAATCATGAAAAACAAGCCACCGAGAAAGACAGCAGCAAAAATGATCTTAAAATGCTCAAAAATGCTTTAGCCCAAGCTATCCAGTCATGTCGTCAAGTCACTAAAATTCAAGTTTGATTTAAAGGAGAGAGGTCTGTGTGTGCCTAGCCATACACACATCGTCTATTTAGTTGCATTTTAAAATTGTGCCCCTTTAAAGGGTGTTTTGGTTAAAACGGCAGATTGATGGGAGTTGATATGGAATGGCATAATAAGTGAACATTTGAGAGAAACTCTAAATAATTTGGGGGCATGTTTCTTAAAAGCTAAGTTGTGTTTTAAGCAAATAGGGCTCCCGACACTTTTATAATGAAAGGGTCATCAATTGCTTTTCACTGATGTGCTTAGAATGTCAGCTGTTTTATATCTAAATCCATTATAAGGTAAATCTCTTGGGGGGATGCTTGGAATGGGTAAGTGAGAAGGGCCTTGGGGAGGGTTACTCCTATTTGTAGCCTTTTACTATGAAATGATTTGGGATCCTCAGTTCTCTGAGTTGCTCCAATGAACAAAATGCCAGAAGAGATGTTTACAAGAAAACAAAAAGTTATGGACATGCCAAATTATGCCCATGTAATATTTTTGTTTTGTGAGCTGCATGGGTTAGAACCGTGATGGCGAATCTTTTTTTTCCTTGGGTGTCAAAAGAGTGTGTGTGTGTATGTGCGAGTGCCCACACCCATAATTCAATGCCTGTGGAGGGTGAAAACAGCCTCCCCCGCCTCCCGGAGGCCCTCTGGAAGCTGGAAATGGCTTGTTTCCCAACTTCTGGTGGGTCCAGTAGGCTCATGTTTTGCCTTTCCCAGGCTCCAAAGGCTTCCCTGGAGCCACCGGAGGGAAAAAGTGCCCTCTCCCTTTTCCGTAGAGGCTCTCTGGAAGCCAAAAATGCCCTCCCAGAGCCTCTGTGTGAGCCAAAAATCATCTAGCCAGCACACACATTCACGTTGGAGCTGAACTAGGGCAACAACTCATGTGCCAGCAGATATGGCTCTGCGTGCCACCTGTGGGACCCGTGCCATAGGTTCGCCATCACTGGGTTAGAAGAAGGCTTTTGGGTACTATTTAGAATAGTGTCCCAAAGGTGCTTTTTTTTTTTTACAAGAGGCAACTGGACTTTCTGTTTTTTCTTTGAAGACATTTCACTTCTCATCCAAGCAGCTTCTTCATCTCTGACTGCATGGTGGGTAGTGGAAGGATTTATACGCCTTGCTGACAGCTGGTCATTTGCATCCTTTTAGTGAGGAGTTTAAAAAGCACCTTTGGGACAGTCATGACCTGGATGATGGAGAATCTTCACAAGCATTCAGAATAGTGGTTATCACCTAAAATCAGGGGTTAAATGCTGCTAGTTTGGCCCAGTTCGAATGTACCAGTAGTGGCTGTTGCCAATGGCTCAAGGAACTGGTAGTGGCAGCCATGCGAGGCTCCAGTCATCTGCCTAGATGACACCATTTTCTTTTCTTTAACACTCTACACATGCACAAAGCTTGATGTGCATACGCAGAGGATGGAAATACGTGTACGGGGCCCACGTGAAATGCAAAGTGTGCAAAATACAGGATGTGTGAAATGCAAAATGTGCCAAAATGCACATTTTGCATTTCTGAACTGCCGAGGGAAGTAAATTTCACTGATGCCATGAATGAATGAATGAATGAATGAATGAATGAATGAATGAATGAATGAATGAATGAATGAATTAATGAATTAATGAATTAATGAATTAATGAATTAATGAATTAATGAATTAATGAATTAATGAATTAATGAATTAATGAATTAATGAATGAGTTCAGAGAAGATCAAAAAAAGATGAGAAGGGCCGGGAGACTAAATCATATGATAACAAGTTAGATTAGATTAGATTTATTGGATTTATATGCCGCCCCTCTCCGCAGACTTGGGGCGGCTCACAACAATGGCAAAAACAGTACATAGTGACAAATCTAATATTTACCAATCTAATTACAGTTTTAGGTTAAAAAATTCATAAAAGCAACCCCAATATATATAAAAAACAAGCACACAATCAATCATACATCAAAACAACATGGGCAAGGGGGAGATGTTTCAATTCCCCATGCCTGACGGCAGAGGTGGGTTTTGAGGAGTTTACGAAAGGCAAGGAGGGTGGGGGCAATCCTAATCTCTGGGGGGAGCTGGTTCCAGAGGGTCAGAGCCACCACAGAGAAGGCTCTTCCCCTGGGTCCCGCCAGACGACATTGTTTAGTCGACGGGACCTGGAGAAGGCCAACTCTGTGGGACCTAACCGGTCACTGGGATTCGTGCGGCAGAATGCGGTCCCAGAGATAATCTGGTCCAGTGCCATGAAGGGCTTTATAGGTCATAACCAACACTTTGAATTGTAACTGGAAACTGATCGGCAACCAATGGAGACTGCGGAGTGTTGGAGTAATATGGGCATACTTAGAGAAGACCATGATTGCTCTTGCAGTTGCATTCTGCACGATCTGAAGTTTCTGAAGTTGTGGGTATGCCCAGTAATGGGCAGCCAAAATTTTAACTACCACATTGTTGGTGTGGCTTATTTTTTGGGTGTGACTTTTATTTTTTATTTTGTTAATAATTTACCCCTTTTTTTGTTTATTTATTTATTTATTTTATTAATTTTTAACAAGTTTAATATACACACAACATAAAACAGTGCATAGTGAAATGTGCCCACCACCCCGATACACACACATACTCCACCACCAATCGGGGGTGTTCCTTATATAATCCACTTTGACCCAAGAGCAATATATCTATTTACATATTATAGAATAATTTTGTGGGTGTGGCTTAATGGTCATGTGACTGGGTAGGAGTGGCTTGCTGGCCATGTGATCAGGGGTGAGTGGCTTGAACGATCATCATCATTCAAGTGAACTGTTAAGTCCTCGACTTACAACCTTACCAGTGTCGTTTGCTGGGGTTACAATTTGCTTCGTTTTCCCCACACTCTCCTTCCTGGGTCACCCCACCACCACCTCAGGCTGGGTAGGTAGGCGAACGGGTGCTGCCACAAACATAAATGCTGCCATCACCGCTTCCACCCACAACTTCTGCTTGCACCTCAGGCAAGAGGTGGCCGCGGGAGGCTGGAGGGGAGCCGGGCAGGAGAGAGGGAAGCACCTCTGTGGGCAGGAAGGAGGAAAGAGGAAAAAAGCAAGGAGCGCAGACACAGCAGCAGCAACAGCAGGGGAAAAAAGGAGAACTGAACCGAGACCAGTAATCCAGGAAGTGACAGCCACCGATCAGCTGGAGCTGCACACTCATCTTCATTTCCACCGGTGGAACTGTGTTCCACCCCGTCCTGCCTGCTGCCCACCCCTGAGTATGCCTAGCCCCATGATGGCGAACCTATGGCATACCTGCCCAAAGTGGCATGCGAAGCCATACCTGTCAGCACATAAGCTGTTGCCCTACCTCAGCTTGCATGTAAGCTCTGGGAGGCCATTTCTGGCCTACGGAGGGCTTTCGGGGGGGGGCGGCATTTTCATTCTCCCCATGTTCCAAGAAAGTCTCTGGAGCCTGGTGAAGGCAAAAAAACAGGCATACGAGGCCCACTGGGAGAGAAAAACAGGCCATTTCTGGCTTCTGGAGGGGCTGAGGGAGCACGGGAGGCCATTTTTGCCCTCCCCAGGCTCCAGGGAAGCCTCTGGTGAGGGTGAAAAACAGACCCACTGAGCCCACCGGAAGTCAGGAAATGGGGAACGGGGGTCATGCACACATGCACCCGAGGCATTGAATTATGGGTGTGGGCATGGATTTGGCACTATCACTGGCCTAGCCTGTCAAAGAGAAGGTTTAGGGAGACCATGATAACCAGTTGAGGGGCTGTCACAGAGAAGAATAGATTGACATTCTCCAAAGCACAAAAGGGCAGGACAAGAAGAAATGAGCGGAAGCTTGTTAAAGAGAGAGCGAGCCTGGAGATAAGGAGAACTTTTCTGAGAACAATTAATCAATGGAACAGCTTACTATTGGTGTTGTGGGTACATCCATCACTTGAGGTTTTCAACAATAAACTGGACAACCATTTCACTGGGATGGTATAAGGCTCCTGTCTTGAGCAGAAGGTTGCACTAAAAGATCTCCAACTTCCCTTCCAACCCTATGGTTCTGATTCTAAAAAGCCCATTGTGACACAGGGCCTGCCAGGTTATATAAAGGTCCCTTTGCCTTCTGAGGTTTCTGCACATTGTATATGATTTAACAGCATTGGTGTGCTTTGAGTCCAATCTAACTTTAATGTCCTTGAATCGCAAAAATGGTGTGACCTGGTGGGAAGTGGATCTTCAGTGTCATAGTAGCTATTGTCATGGTTGATTCTTCCCCCTCCTAAATTCCATATGGCCCCATCTGGACTGCAATGAGACCATAAAGCCTTGTTCTGATATTGATAAAATTGAACGGGTCCAAAGACGGGCTACAAAAACGGTGGAAGGTCTTAAGCATAAAACCTATCAGGAAAGACTTCATGAACTCCATCTGTATAGTCTGGATGACAGAAGGGAAAGGGGGGGACATGATCAAAACATTTAAATATGTTAAAGGGTTAAATAAGGTTCAGGAGGGAAGTAACGTGAGAAAATATTATTTTACTGAAAGAGTAGTCGATGCTTGGAACAAACTTCCAGCAGATGTGGTTGGTAAATCCATCCATCCATCCATCCATCCATCCATATTTTATTTTATTTTATTTTATTTTATTTCATTTCATTTCATTTCATTTCATTTCATTTCATTTCATTTATTTTATTTTATTTTATTTTATTTTATTTTATTTTATTTTATTTTATTTTATTTTATTTTATTTTATTTTATTTTATTTTATTTTATTTTATTTTATTTTATTTATTTTATTTTATTTTATTTTACTTTACTTTACTTTACTTTACTTTACTTTACTTATTTTATATTTTATTTTATTTTATTTTATTTTATTTTATTTTATTTTATTTTATTTTATTTTATTTTATTTTATTTTATTTTATTTTATTTTATTTTATTTTATTTTATTTTATTTTATTTTATTTTATTTTATTTTATTTTATTTTATTTTATTTTATTTTATTTTATTTTATTTTATTTTATTTTATTTTATTTTTGTTTGCTTGCTTGCTTGCTTGCTTGCTTACTTACTTACTTACTTACTTACTTACTTACTTACTTACTTACTTACTTACTTACTTACTTACTTACTTACTTACTTACTTCATCAGGCATGTATTAGATAACAGGTTTGGGGAAGAAACCACACAATCATGTAGTGCACTCCAGGCATTGACCACTCCGTTACTGAAGTTGTATTTTATGCAATCGAGTTTGCAGGGATTTACCATATGTTTTTATCTATTGTGTGCTTGTGTATTGTTTGTGGTCGAAGCTGAAGTATTCATTGACAGTTAGGACATTGTAGGAGATAATTCTATGTACTATGCTGAGGTTGGATCAAAGATGGCAAGTTCTACATTGTCTATGCCCAAAATTTCAAGTCTGCCGAGTCTGCAGAGAGGGGCAGCATACAAATCTAATAAATTATTGTTACTGTTACTGTTACTGTTACTGTTATTATTATGTCTGGTGGCATAAAGTATTCTGAGGTGAAGACTCTTCTCTTGAAATGTCTCTGGATTCGTTCAAGTGTATTAATGTCCAATATGCAGTGCCGGTTCCAGACAGATGAGCTGTATTCAAGAATTGGTCTAGCAAATGTTTGGTAAGCCCTAGTTTTGTAGTTCAATATTACCCGAGTAGAAGCTACGCAAGATTAGATTAACAACTCATATTGCCTTTTTGGCAATGTTGTTATAGTGGGCTCTGTCATTTAGATCATTTGCAACGAGTACTGCAAGGTCCTTGATAGAGTGAAAGTCATCTACGAGGTCGTATTTGCCCAGATTAAATTTTGTGTTCTTATTTATTTTATTTTTTATTTTTTTTTGGGGGGGGGAATACATAGCATTTGTTGATTGAGATTTGGAGTTGCCAATTGTTTGACCATTCTGACAGATAGTCAAGGTCTTTTTGTAGGGTAGCAGCATTGTCTGTGGTATTGAATAGTTTTACATCATCAGTGCAGAGAATGCAGCTGCTTATAATATGATTGAAAAGGTTGTTTATGTAAAGTATAAAGAGTGCGGGTCCTAAAATGCTTCCTAGGGGGACACCACTGTTAACAGGTATAAGGTTTGATAGGGCATTCTCTATTTTTGACTACCTGTTGCCTGTTTGATAGGAATGCAACTATCCAATTTATGCAGGGAGTTGGAAGAGAGGAAGGGATGGAACTGTTTTCCAAAGCACCCAAAAGCCGGGCAAGGAATAATGGATGGAAACTGATCAAGGAGAGATTCAACCTGGAAATAAGGAGGAACTTTCTGGAAAAAAAAACTTTTGGGGAAAAAATTACTCCAAATTTAAAAGCTGATTTTAACCTAGATTGGGATTAAAAAAGAGGCATTAAAAAAACCAGAGGTCATTGAAATGAATGTGAAAGAAGTCAATGATTTTTTAAAAATCGAACATTCTCCTTAGCATTACAGAAAGAAGGAAGATAATTCAGCCAATAAGTCTTTATTGCCTTTCTTTGTCTTCCCGTGGAATAAATCAATCGGACTTGTATAGCAGAAAGCATCTTTAATGAGCATTTCTGCTAGAGCGAGATACTTCGCAATTTTTCGAAGGATTTTTCAACTGCGGCTTTGACATTCACTGGATTGAACAAGACTTCGGCGGGGGCAGGAGACAATGATTAACCAGATCTCAGGGGGGACCTCGGAAAAAGTGTCCCCCTCCTGTTAAGATTGTTCTGTGAGTAGAGATAATAGAGGTATAAATTAGAAATTGGAATAATACCACTATGTACAAGTAAATAATATTATTATTGCTATTACTACCCTGTTTTCCCCAAAAATAAGACGTACCCCGAAAGCAAGGCATGTCAGAGGTTTTGCAGAATTTGCTAATATAAGGCACCCCCCGAGAATAAGGCGCAGTCAAATTTACATATGGTATGGTGGAAAAACATACGATACCATTCAAAGCTGTTCATAGCGGTACCGTAATAATGTGGCATCCCCTACTGGCCCCTTCCATCACTTTGTACCGTCCAGTACAGCAGACGTAGTCTGCTGCTGTCTCACCACCATTACAGTCTAGACTGTAGTTCCTCTGGTGGCCGGAAGCTGCAATAGCGGGAGTATACTGTTGTACCATATAAGTGCCGTCGTTTGTGTGTGTGGATGCCATACTGACAGGTACCTTAATCAGTGTACCGTACAGTACACTTTCTTTGGGGGTGTCAGCTTTTCTGCCTGTGAATTTAATATATAGAATTTAATTAATATAAGACAGTGTCTTATTTTTGGGAAAACACGGTATGTACAGTTGTACCTCTACCTAAGAACGCCTCTACTTACAAACTTTTCTAGATAAGAACTGGATGTTCAAGATTTTTTTTGCCTCTTCTCAAGAACCATTTCCCACTCCCTTGTGGGGTGCCTCAGGGGTCGGTCCTCTCCCCCCTGCTATTTAATATCTACATGAAACCGCTGGGTGAAATCATCCCAGGGCATGTGGTGAGGTATCATCAGTATGCTGATGATACCCAGCTGTACATCTCCACCCCACGTCCAGTCAGCGAAGCAGTGGAAGTGATATGCCGGTGCCTGGAGGCTGTTGGGTGGATGAGTGTCAACAGACTCAAGGTCAACCGTCGACTAAACAATGTCGTTTGGCGGGACCCAGGGAGGAAACCTGGGAGGAAACAGGGCTGGAAAAGGTGGGGAGAAGCCTCTGTGGGGCCTCTTTAGGAATCTCCTGGGAGGAAACAGGGCTTGTGGTTTCCCCAATCACACACATTATTTGTTTTTACATTGATTCCTATGGGAAAAATTGCTTCTTCTTACAAACTTTTCTACTTAAGAACCTGGTCACGGAACGAATTAAGTTCGTAAGTAGAGGTACCACTGTATTACTAAATTGCCCCAGACAGTACATTGTTCATTAAGCACTTACGTATGTTAAATAAATATACATATATACATAGTTCCCTCTAAGCTGAGCAGTGAGCAATTGCTCACTTAAAAATCATCATCAACTCAGAGTTTCCCAAACCTGCCCAGAAGCCGAGAGGGAACGAGTGAGAGCGAAGGAGAGAGAGAGGAAGAGAGGAAAAGAGAGAAACAGATAGAAAAAAGAGAGGAAGGAAAAGAGAAAGAAAAAGAATGGGAGTAAGGAAGAGAGAAAGAAAATCAAAATCTAGTTTGAAACTAGCTCAACCATTTAAGTGGCATTTTGATATTGATAGAGTTGCCCTATTATGAGCTCACTGTTATAGACACATAGTACAGTATTTTATTTTGAAATTCTCTGAGGCAAAACAGGGTGGGTTTTTTGTTTGTTTGTTTGTTTGTTTGTTTGTTTGTTTATCTATTTATTTATTTATTTATTTATTTATTATTTCTGTGCCGCCCAGTCCCGAAAGGACTGCCGCTCAGACACTATACTTTTCCACCCACCCCATTAAAAAATTAGAGGGAACACTGCTGTGGAGCCTCTCTAGGAATCTCTTGTGAGGAATCAGGCCTCCACCCTCCCTGTGATTTCCCCAATCGCTCGCATTAGTTGCTTTTACATTGATTCCTATGGGAAAAATTGCTTCTTCTTACAAACTTTTCTACTTAAGAACCTGGTCACGGAACGAATTAAGTTCGTAAGTAGAGGTACCACTGTATTACTAAATTGACCCAGACAGTACATTGTTCATTAAGCTCTTACGTATGTTAAAGAAAAATGTATAAATATACATATATATGTATATATTTTTAAAAAGATTGTTCTGTGAGAATGTCGAAAAATAGGAAGAGGTGATTTGCGATGAAAGCTGGGAACACAGTGTGTTTCTTGGCTGTGATCCCTAAGTTTGCTTCAATGGCACCACCCTCACACTCGATTTCTTTGGAATCCTCTTCTTTTGAAAGTATTTCTAAAGGCAATTATTTCCCATCGCTTTGAATGAGAATTGATCGGGGCACGGATTGGAGTCTTTGGAGCGCTGTTGTTCCTGGAGATGTGTTGGACAGTCAAGCCCAGTTCGTGATTTGACAGCACTATTTTTTTTTTTAAAGGAATTGATTAACACAGCAAAGATTAGTCAGGCGGTAGGGAAAGCAAGCTGCATAGTTAGAGGTATAACAAGCAGGAAGAGGGAGATTATGATCCCGCTATATAGAGCACTGGTGAGACCACATTTGGAATACTGTGTCCAGTTCTGGAGACCTCACCTACAAAAAGATATTGACAAAATTGAACGGGTCCAAAGACGGGCTACAAGAATGGTGGAAGGTCTTAAGCATAAAACGTATCAGGAAAGACTTCATGAACTCAATCTGTATAGTCTGGAGGACAGAAGGAAAAGGGGGGACATGATCGAAACATTTAAATATATTAAAGGGTTAAATAAGGTCCAGGAGGGAAGTGTTTTTAATAGGAAAGTGAACACAATAACAAGGGGACACAATCTGAAGTTAGTTGGGGGAAAGATCAAAAGTAACATGAGAAAATATTATTTTACTGAAAGAGTAGTAGATCCTTGGAACAAACTTACAGCAGACGTGGTAGATAAATCCACAGTAACTGAATTTAAACATGCCTGGGATAAACATATATCCATCCTAAGATAAAATACAGAAAACAGTATAAGGGCAGACTAGATGGACCAGGAGGTCTTTTTCTGCCGTCAGACTTCTATGTTTCTATGTTTCTATGTTTCTATTAATAAAAAAAGATAGGCTAGCGGAATAATTAAGTCAGCTCTTTCCTCTTTTGTGTTTCTTTTTTTTTCTAAGTAGAAAAGCGGGTGAGATTTCTAGCCTCTGACACGGCGAAATGCCCTGACAGATGGCTTGCAATGGTTTCTAATGTTCCATTTTGTGGGAAACAAAGACAAGTATTACTGAAGCAATCGCTAAATTTCAGTCTTCCGCATGAAAAAGCATGCAGAGGGCGACGTTTTGTCCTGGATCACTGAGCTGGCTGATTATTTTATTTCCCAGTGTCTGCTGGATAATTTGGTTATACTGAGATTCATGCTTTTAACTTGGTGCTGGGGAATTTTTTTGTAGGCCTGTGACCTTCATAAAAGGATTGATTAAGGACTGGTTGAAAATATCAACAGATTCAACCACTGCAAAAGCTGAAGGAACTGTTAGTAAAGGCTCTGTCTCCAGCATCTACTCTAGATAGTTTACTTTTCTAGGTCAGTGTTTCCCAACCTTGGCAACTTGAAGATATCTGGACTTCAACTCCCAGAATTCCCCAGCCAGCATTCGTCCCCAGCTTCCTTGTCTTTCGTAAACTCCTTAAAACCCACCTTTGCCGCCAGTCATGGGGGAATTGAGACATCTCCCCCGGGCCTACACAGTTTATGCATGGTATGTTTGTGTGTATGTTTTCTTTTTTAATAAGGGTTTTTTAGAGACTTTTAATTATTAGATTTGTTATATATCGTTTTATTATTGTTGTGAGCCGCCCCGAGTCTTCGGAGAGGGGCAGCATACAAATCTAATAAATAATAATAATAATAATAATAATAATAATAATAATAATAATAATAATACAACCCCAAACCTCCGAAACTATAACCGGAAAAGGCAGGGAGAAGCCTCTCTAGGAATCTCCTGGGTGGAAACAGGGCTGGAAAAGATGGGGAGAAGCCTCCCTCGACTCCAGAGAAGCCTTTGGAGCCTGGGGACAATGAAACATTAGCCACCAGAACTTGGGAAACAGGCCATTTCTGGTCTCCAGAGGGCCTCCAGGCATGGAGAAAGCTGTTTTCACCCTCTCCAGGCATTAAATTATGGCTGTGAGCACTTGTGCATGCACGATAGCGCATGTAAACATTATTTTGGCACCCGAGGAAAAAAAAGTTTGCCATCTGTTGTGGTTAGCTCTGGCCCAGCTCCTGCCCCAAGGACTGTGGATGTGGGGGAGACATCCACATGCCGCAGATCTGTTTTGCTCCCGGTGGAATCTGATGATGAAGGCTCCTCTGATCAAGAAGACATGAGTGACAGGGAGGAGGAGAGTGTGGCAGACAGCTCAGAAGGAGATCAATTATCTATCTCCTCCTTGGATTCGAAACAAGAGTTAATGATACAGCCACACATGCGGAGAGCGATGCATAGGCAGCAACAACTGAGAGATTATTATCATAAAAAATGAGGCCACCTGTGGTTGGGTGAGGCTGTGGTAATTAGTGAGGCTGCTATAAATGGCAGCATGTGGGTTTGGCCATTGTGGAGGATTATCTGATTGTTGTGTTTCGTGCCTGTCTTGCTGACTTCGACCTTGGTGTGTTGCTTTTTCCCCACTTTGAAACTAAAACAGAGCAAAGTGTGTTTCACTTCGTGAAAGAAGAAGGACTGTGAATTGCCTCACAGCTGCAAGCTAAGTATCACAGAACTGATAAGGGACTTGTACAAATTACCAGTTTGTTTGGAGACGAGTGCTCTTTGCTATACAAAAAGAGTGCTTAGTTTATTTGAATTTTTGTTATAAGGAACATTGTTTTGAATTTTCAAATGTGTGTGTGTCTGAAATTTGTACCTGTGAATTTTGGGTAGGATTCTACCAGAGAGCCCGACAGAACACCATCTCTGTCATAGTATGTAGAATAATAGGGAGGAAGGGACTTTGGAGATCTTCTAGTCTAAACCCTGATCAAGCAGGAGAGTCAGGGTTCCAAATAGCATCCAAAACTAAATCAGTGTTCGAGTCGAAGTACTCCTCAAAGTTCCAATTTATTAGCAGAGCCATGTTGGCATATCTGGGACAAACTGGAATGTGAAGTCCCGGGGTTTCTCCACCCAGTCGAAAGTTTAAGCCTTTGTCTCCACACCCACAAGTTCATCATGTTAACCAATATTTAGCTGTAAACCTGGCAGCATCTACCCATCTCTTTCCGTGCAGGTGCAGGAGTGCGAAGACAAAGGATGACCTTGACTATCTGGAAAGAATTTGTTATGGCTACATACAGAAAGCCCTCATGCAATTTCCCCCTCCCAAATTCCCACAGGAAAGAATATAGATATTAAAATAGCATAAAGAGTGGCAGGCCAAAGACCCCAACAAAATATGGCTTTGGCCTGATAAGGAGTGCATATATGCAATATTGGGCCGCTCCCGGAACAGTCAGGATCATCTTTCTGGTAGTGGAAATGCTGATGTGCACACCTTATGCCATTTGCAAAGCTAAATGAAGGTAACTACCATTCATGGAGTGTGAAAATGCAGAGCCTGTTAGTAAGGGAAGGCCTCTGGGACATTATAGTTACGTCACCAGATGATGATTTAGCTCAGCTGAGGCTGGGCAGTAAAGCAAAAGCCACTATTACTTTATGCTTGGAGGATTCCCAGTTGGCAAACATAAGGCCTGGAGATAACACAAGTCGGGTTTGGGAAAGATTTAAAATGATATTCCAAAGGGAGACAGCTGGTGCCAAGGTCATTTTGACCAAGCAGTTGTTTAATTTAAAGATGGATCAGGATGAATGTGCACATGTTCATATGAACAAATTAAAGACTTTATTTGCTGAATTGGAGGTTCGAGGACTGACTTTCCCGGAAAAACACCACCACCACCTCCTCCTCCTCCTCCTCCTCTTCCTCTTCCTCTTCCTAGTATTAGTATTAGTATTAGTATTAGTATTAGTATTATGTCAGTACAACACAGCAAACGAGATCACTATGCTGGATTTCGTATTTCATCACCAGTTGGGCGCTTCCCAAGCACCTAGGACTGCATGATGTAGCGGCAAATTATGTTTGCCGATCCCAGTAAAGCGGCCTCTTGCAATTGACAGATGGAGATTTTGTCAATTCCAATGGTTTTCAAATGTCCACTGAGATCCTTTGGCACTGCGCCCAGTGTGCCAAGTACCACTGGGACCACTTTCACGGGCTTATGCCAGAGTCATTGCAGCTCGATTTTTAGATCTTCGTATTTCACTAATTTCTCTAGCTGCTTCTCCTCAATTCTGCTGTCTCCTGGGATTGCGATGTCGATGATCCATACTTTCTTTTTCTCCACAATCACAATGTCTGGTGTGTTATGCTTCAGAATTCGGTCAGTCTAAAGTCAGAAGTCCCACTTATTATTATTATTATTATTATTATTATTATTATTATTATTATTATTATTATTGTTATTGTCATTGTCATTGTCATTGTCATTGTCATTAAAATTTGTATACCACCCTTCTCTGAAGACTTATATTTTATTGTCATCTGTTGCTCCAACATGGCTGGGGAACTCTGGTAGCTGAAGCAGTGGTGAAATCTACTTACCTTTTCTACCGGTTGGGAAGTACATGCTTCACTTGTTCACCCATGCTCCACAAGCACATTTTCATCCTCTACTCATGCACAGAACTGCTTTGCGCAGAACTGCTTTGCACAGAACTGCTTTGCGCATGCACAGATGATTAAAAACAAGAAAATGGGGATGGCCGGAACCTCACACTGCCACCGCTAAAGATTATCCAAACCACCAGCTGCCACAGCTACCAATATACCTGGATTGGGCCGAACCAGTAGCATTTCACCTGAGTTGAAGTCCACAAGTTTTAAAGTCACCAAGTTTGGAGAGCCCTGTTACAGATAATTGAAAAACTATTTTTCACTTTTATTTCCAGAACCGAAATAACTGCTCACTGTCTGCATATTTTATCTAAACCATAATGTCCATAAAGCCTCTTGGAAAAGCCCCTTTGGGACAGTCAATCAGACATTTCCTTGTTTGCAATCCAGATATGCAGTGATGGGGTTCAATTTTCTTTACTATTGGTTCTGTGGGCGTGGTTTGGTGGGTGTGGCAGGGGAATAATAATAATAATAATAATAATAATAATAATAATAATAGCAACAACAACAATAATAATAAAATAATAATAATAAAATAATAATAATAAAGCTGCAATGACTCTGGCATAAGCCAGTGAAAGTGGTCCCAGGGATACTTGGCACACTGGGCGCAGTGCCAAAGGATCTCAGCGGACATTTGAAAACCATCGGAATTGACAAAATCTCCATCTGTCATTTGCAAAAGGCCGCTTTACTGGGATCGCCAAACATAATTCGCCGCTACATCACGCAGTCCTAGGTGCTTGGGAGGCGCCCGACTGGTGATGAAATACGAAATCCAGCATAGTGATCTCATTTGCTGTGTTGTATTGACATAATGATAATGATAATGATAATGATAATGATAATGATAATGATAATGATAATGATAATGATAATGATAATGATAATGATAATGATAATGATAATGATAATGATAATGATAATGATAATGATAATGATAATGATAATGATAATGATAATGATAATGATAATGATAATGATAATGATAATAATAATAATAATAATAATAATAATAGTTTCCCTTGGGCTCCTACTGGTATGAACTGGTTCACCTGAGCCAATAGCAACCCACTGGTGATGTCACAATGATGTCACTGAACCGGTTCTGTCTGTGCTGGTCCATGGGCACCACCACCTTTTTCTTTTGAATTTTTAAAAATTTGTTTAAAATTGGTTTTGAATTTATTTATTTATTTTTTCTTCTGCGCATATGAAAAAGCTGGATTTCCAGCACTACGCATCTGTTGCCATCTTGGTTTTGGCTTCTTTTTTTTTGGGGGGGGGGTGTATTTTTTTTTTTCCAGCACTGAGCATGTGAGGCCCAGCAACACAGTGCGGGAGTATGAGAATTGGCAGTGAAGTAAGTTAGAATCCCCCCCTGCCTTATATATACCTTATTCAGTGTCACGATCCACGTCTCTTAAAATGAATGCACTCTTATTTCATTATTGAAGGGACAGAAAGCCATTGTGTTTGCAATGTATTTTGGAACTGTAGTTATTATGTTAGAGCCATGGTGGTTCAGTGGTTAGAGTGCAGCTCTGCAGGCTACTTCAGCTAACTGCTCGCTGTAGTTCAGCAGTTCAAATCTCACCGCCGACTCAAGGTTGGCTCATCCTTCCGAGGTGGGTAAAATGAGGACCCAGATTGTTGGGGGCAAGAGGCTGATTCTGTAAACCTCTTAGAGAGGGCTGTAAAAGCACTGTGAAGTGGTATATAAGTCTAAATGCTATTGTTATTATAAACCAGGGCTGTCAAACTCAACCACACCCAAGTCTTTCCACCCAAGGGGGGGGAAGTGGTGAGATCATCCAAGGGCATGGGGTGAGGTATCATCAGTACGCTGATGATACCCAGCTTTACCTCTCCACCCCATGTCCAGTCAACGAGGCAGTGGAAGTGATATGCTTGTGTCTGGAGGCTGTTGGGGCCTGGATGGGTGTCAACAGACTCAAACTCAACCCTGATAAGACGGAGTGGCTGTGGGTTTTGCTTCCCAAGGACAATTCCATCTGTCCATCCATCACCCTGGGGGGGGGGATTATTAACCCCCTCGGAGAGGGTCCGCAACTTGGACGTCCTCCTCGATCCACAACTCACATTAGAGAAACATCTTTCAGCTGTGGCGACAGGGGCATTTGCCCAGGTTCGCCTGGTGCACCAGTTGCGGCCCTATTTGGACCGGGAGTCACTGCTCACAGTCACTCATGCCCTCATCACCTCGAGGCTCAACTACTATAATGCTCTCTACATGGGGCTACCTTTGAAAAGTGTTCGGAAACTTCAGATCGTGCAGAATGCAGCTGCGAGAGCAATCATGGGCTTTCCCAAAAATGCCTATGTAACACCAACACTCCGCAGTCTGCATTGGTTGCCGATCAGTTTCTGGTCACAATTCAAAGTGTTGGTCATCACCTATAAAGCCCTTCATGGCACTGGACCAGGGTATCTATGAGACCGCCTTCTGCCGCACAAATCCCAGCGACCGGTTAGGTCCCACAGAGTGGGCCTTCTCTGGGTCCCGTCAACAAAACAATGTCGCTTGGCGGGGCCCAGGGGAAAAGCCTTCTCTGTGGCGGCCCCGGCCCTCTGGAATCAACTCCCCCGGGAGATTAGAATTGCCCCCACCCTCCTTGCCTTTCGTAAGCTCTTTAAACCCCACCTCTGCTGTCAGGCATGGGGGAATTGATATATTATTTCCCCCTAGGCCTTTACAATTTATGCATGGTATATTTGTTTGTATGGATGTTTAGTTTTACAATAAGGGTTTTTTAGTTGTTTTTAGTATTGGATTTACATGATGTTTTTTATTACTGTTGTTAGCCGTCCTGAGTCTACGGAGAGGGGCGGCATACAAATCCAATAAATAAATAATAAATAAATAAATAAAGTTGCAATATGTCATGTGATACTGTCGTGACGATGCGAGTTTGACACCCGTTATAAGCCAATTAAATAAGTTTATGAAAAAAAATTTCTAGCAAACTAATTTCATTGCTAAGCCTGTAATCCCCAACACACTTACCTGGGATTAAATCCCACTGTACTCGTCAAGACTTACAGCTAAATACACACATACTGTAAATGAGAAACAGCAAGAAGCAATGCAATATCTTCATGTATCATATCCCATATGAAACGGCGAAAAAAAAGACAAAGACAATTATTGGTTTTTTTTTTCCCATTAACTTGCTTCACTAAAAATATTTATCAGGATGAGTTTCGAAACAAAAGAACCGACAAACCAAAACCCCAGGGGAAAAATACACATTTGAATTGCCAAAAACCTCTATAAAAATGTTGGATACTCTTGAGAAAATATTGCTAGTAGGCAGTAAGGATACGAGAAAGGACACTGTTGCTTCCCGCCCCCAGCCACATTTCCCAGAATTAGCAGTGCACAAAAATGTTAAAATTCGTAGCCATTTAGAGAAAAGGACACACACAGGCAGAGATGCTAATGGCTTTTGCCTCGGTTTATAACCTAATTTCCATCCTTCATTGCTTGCCTTTCATAGCACTTAGTACCCTGAAGACTGTCCAAGTCTCAAGAATTTGCATTCCTCAGCAGGCTCTCAGCAAATCCTGCTTTTTAAATGCTATAAAATCCTGTCCCTTTTTCCTTAATTTCATTATTCGGTCTTTTCCTTAACAATGCAGCAAGTTGTCTGCAGGGCATCATCTGCGCAAATACATTTTTGGCAGCCCCGTAAAGTTCCTCTCACGCAGGGCTTTGTCCACTACCACAATAAACTGATCTATCCCTTCTTTCATTTCCTTTGTGAAGGGCTCAAAGCCTTTCTGCTTGGCTCCCGACCGCTTGAAATTCCCATCTCGGTTGTTTTCGACGCAGAGGAGACGGTCGTAAGTCACTGTGATGTTCAGAAATTCAACCATTTCCCTCAGCTTGGGGAGAAGGGCTTCTTCCAAGTCTTCGTAATGAACCACGAGGAGATGTTTGCCGTATTTAAGCCAGTCGAGCACATGAGAGGCCCACCAAGAAGCATAGCTGTTTACAAATTCAGGCCATTCTGCAGGGCAAAAAAGACAATAAAGGTGTTTTCTATGGCTTTTTGGAGCACTGTGCAGGAAAATAATACATTGCACCTTCTTAAATATAGTCAACTAATGATCAACACTAAATTGGCACTAAATTTATTTATCCCAGCAGCTGGTTAGGTCCCACAGAGTTGGCCTTCTCGAGGTCCTGTCAACTTAAGGGGCGTAACTAAGTGCACTGGAGTGCCTTTCGTCCCCTGTCCAATTATCTTTCCTTTCTTTCACCTATCTTATATATTCTCTTCCTTTCATTTATCCTCTCCTCTAAGTTCACTTTCACTCTCTTTTATATTATCACATGTCTATTTTTCTTCCTATGTATTTGTGTATTGGACAAATGAATAAATAAAAACAAATAAATAAATGAGGATTTGTGACCTTATACACAGAACCACTTTATCTCATTTATCTTTCTTCCTTTCATACATCTTCTCCTTTATTTTTATATCTTTTCTCCTATCCTTTTCTTTACATATATTACTACTTCTGTATTCTCTTCAATGTGTATTGTGTATTGGACAAAATAAATAAATAAATAAAAATAAACTAGATAATGTTGTTTGGCGGGGCCTAGGGGGAAGAGCCTTCTCTGTGCGGACCCGGATTCAATGAGGTTCAATCTATGTTAAAAGTGATAGCAACTCCCAAGATATCTGTGGGCAAGAAAAGAATTGCTACTCACTAACTTTGAAAACCTTTACATTCCTGTCCCAGGATGAATGAATCATCTGAGGAAGTTGCCCGAGAGATGATGTGGGTGGATTTGGCAGTGATTCTATTTGATCCTTCCCTGTTGCCATCTCAAACTGACCCCAATCCTTCCATGGTAGGAAGAAATATTCCCAGGGCCAAAATGATCATAAGAGAGCTTTTGTGGTTAGCTCTGGCCCAGCTCCTGCCCCAAGTACTGTGGATGTGGGGGAGACATCCACATGCTGCAGGCCTGTTTTGCCCTCGGTGGAATCTGCTGATGAAGGCTCCTCTAACCAAGAAGACATGAGTGACAGGGAGGAGGAGAGTGTGGCAGACAGCGCAGAAGGAGATCAATTATCTAGCTCCTCCTTGGATTCGGAACAAGAGTTAATGATACAGCCACGCATGCGGAGAGCGATGCATAGGCAACAACAACTGAGAGATTATTATCAAAGAAAATGAGGCCACCTGTGGTTGGGTGGGGCTGTGGTAATTAGTGAGGCTGCTATAAATAGCAGCCTGTGGGTTTGGCCATTGTGGAGGATTATCTGATCGTTGTGTTTCGTGACTGCTTTACTGACTTTGACCTTTTGTGTGCTGATTTTTCCCTGCTTTGAAACTAAACCAGAGCAAAGTGTGAATTGCCTCATAGCTGCAATCTAAGTATCACAGAACTGATAAGGAACTTGTACAAATTACCAGATTGTTTGGAGACAAGTGCTTTTTGCTATCCCAAAAGAGGGCTTTGTTTAAGTGAATTTTCATTATAAAGAACATTGTTTTGAATTTTCAAACGTGTGTGTGTCTGGAATTCTATCTGTGCATTTTTGGGAGGATTCTACCAGAGAGCTCGACAGAACAGAGAGCTAGCTATCTTGGTTACCTTTACTTTTCCAGTTCTGATCTGTGGCATATCCAAGATGGCCAGCACACTTCCGGTTGAATTCCGCCACCAACGATTTGTACGGGTTGCGCATCAGTAAGATGGCTGCGTCAAACATTTCAATTTCTTTTCTGCCACTCTCATGTGTTTTGACACAAATAGTTCTTCCGCTTCTCCAGTGGTACTTTTCGCCTTTGAAACCTGGCCAGGATATAAAGACTGGAGTTACTATTTTCACACTCTTAAAAAGTCTCAGATATATGTTTGTTGTAGTTAGCTCTGGCCCAGCTCCTGCCCCAAGGACTGTGGATGTGGGGGAGACATCCACATGCTGCAGGCCTGTTTTGCCCCCGGTGGAATCTGATGATGAAGGCTCCTCTGACCAAGAAGACATGAGTGACAGGGAGGAGGAGAGTGTGGCAGACAGCTCAGAAGGAGATCAATTATCTAGCTCCTCCTTGGATTCAGAACAAGAGTTAATGATACAGCCACGCATGCGGAGAGCGATGCATAGACAACAACAACTGAGAGATTATATCAAAGAAAATGAGGCCACTTGTGGTTGGGTGGGGCTGGGGTAATTACTGAGGCTGCTATAAATAGCAGCCTGTGGGTTTGGCCATTGTGGAGGATTATCTGATCATTGTGTTCCGTGACTGCTTTACTGACTTTGACCTTTTGTGTGCTGATTTTCCCCCGCTTGGCAACTAAACCAGAGCAAAGTGTGTTTCACTTTGTGAAAGAAGAAGGACTGTGAATTGCCTCACAGCTGCAAGCTAAGTATCACAGAACTGATAAGGGACTTGTACAAATTACCAGTTTGTTTGGATATGAGTGCTCTTTGCTATACCAAAAGAGGGCTTGGTTTAAGTGAATTTTCATTATAAAGAACATTGTTTTGAATTTTCAAACGTGTGTGTGTCTGAAATTTGTACCTGTGAATTTTTGGGAGGAGTGTACCAGAGAGCCCGACAGAACAATGTTAAGTAGAGAAGAAAATATCTTCTTCTCTATAATTCCTCCCTATTTGTTAAAATTATCTGGACCTACATTTGTAAGTTCACCTACAAATGCCGTAATTGTCATCAGGTGATGATCTATGTCTTTTCCGTAGTTTTCCGAGTTTCCAATCACAGAGCAAAGTGAAGTTCTTGTTGACATTAAAAATAACCATTAAAATCTTAAGTTATTAAAAATTGTGTGTGTTTAATTGTCATTCTGAATTTGGTTTTTTTATTACATTTATTTGCTGCCCATTATGTGGCTGGGCTACAGCATAAAAATATTTCACTCACGAAAGATAAATATTCCTGATACCATAAAATGAAAACATCATCAAAATCAAATCATAGTTACAAGATGGGCATCAGGGTTCCAATGGATGCCCTAATTTAATCATGAGCCTCGAGCCAAGCTTCAAAAGAAATCCAGTTATTTATTAGGAGCTTCATGTTGGCATATTCCAGTTGAAGCCAACTCTGACCCCACCTAATTTATGCCCCAATCATGACCCTGTTTCCCTCCCCCCCACCCCGAGAGTGTCATCAATCACATTCACCAACACAGCAATTTCACAGGTTGTAGAAATCACTCTTCTCCAGACGCTGTGGGTAACCCTGAGAAAGATATATCGGAAATATACAGGGGGTGGACCAAAAAATGGAAACACCTTGCAGCTATTCCATGAAATCCTGACTTGTGAATTTGCTTTAGAGTCCGACGGTCTCTCTCAGACAACTTCAACTTTCGACCAGACTTATGCTTGGCTGAGGACGTTTTCCCTTCTCTTTCAAAAGCAGTCATTACTATTTTGACTATAATCTGGGCTATCTATTTCCCCACTCCCTTCACCTTCTCTCAGGCTTTAGGGCAACTGTGAGGCAGCTCAAAATGGCTTCAGCCAGGTTCGCTTCAGAGGCAACAGGCAGGCAGGGGTTGCCGCTAACGCCACTACTGGTGCGCCGCGCATGCAGCTTGATGTCTTTTGCAAGTGTGCATGCGCGTCCCAGTGAGATTTTGCTTCTGTGCATGTTCAGGAAGCAAAATCACATGAGGGGATGGGTGCACGCATGAGATTTTGGGTTTTTTTTTTTGCTTCTGCACATGTGCGGTGGGCCACCTCCTGCAATGGGGAATTTGGATGTTGGCTTAGGAGAGTCCTCAGGTTCCCAGAGACTTGTCTTACTGCCATCAGTTTCGGACAGTGAGGATTCCTTGCCAAGGTTAGACACTGGGGAAGAAGAAGCCCCTGGTCTACGGAGAGGGGCGGCATACAAATCTAATCAATCAATCAATCAATCAATGCATAAATAAATAAATAAATAAATAAATAAATAAATAAATAAATAAATAAATAAATAAATAAATAAATAAATAAATAAATAAATAAATAAATAAATAAATAAATAAATAAATAAATAAATAAATAAATAAATAAATAAACAAACAAACAAACAAACAAACAAACAAACAAACAAACAAACAAACAAACAAACAAATATCATCAGAGAGATGGATGACCCCATTAGTGGGTCATCGGAGGAGGAAGAGGAGGATTGGTGGATAGATGCCAGAATGTGCAGGCTCATGGCTAGAAGGGACCAACTGCAAAGGTATCATTGGAGATAAGGGAGAACACCTGTGGCTGGGGCAATTAGGCTAATGGGGCTACTGATAAATTGCCAGCTTTGCAGAGAGTGCGTGTGGGAGATTATCCATTTGGAGAAGGAGATGTCGTGTTTGCATTTTGTTCTTGGTTTTTCACAGACTCTTGGGGATATTTTACAGCTAAGTAAAAACTTGTGAACTGACTGGAAGAGGTCTCGCTGTGACGCTTCCACAGCTGCTCTTATCTGCTTTGC
Source organism: Erythrolamprus reginae (assembly GCF_031021105.1). Classification (NCBI taxonomy): domain Eukaryota; kingdom Metazoa; phylum Chordata; class Lepidosauria; order Squamata; family Dipsadidae; genus Erythrolamprus; species Erythrolamprus reginae. The sequence continues at coordinate 410,226,513 of NC_091950.1, forward strand.
TTGTTTGTGTTCTCGCAACTATCAAGGACTGTTACCTGTAATTTGCTCAGTTTAAAGTGCAAGTGCACAGCTTTATTTTGGATAAATGGCTTTTCTGTTTACTTTCCAACAGCATGTGTGTTTGAATTTACATTTCTGACTTAATTGGGGCTCGTAACGTGAAGCTTGGCACAACACACAGAAGCAAAAGTTTGCTGGAATGTGCACACGCACACACCAGAGAGCATAATGGTACAGTAGTATTAAGAAATTCTTGATAGGATTCCCAGTTTGTCTGCTTATGCTGGTTTGCGATGACAACTACTGTACAGTATATAATAAATGTTCATTTTTTTTTTGTTCAGCAATAAATGTGAATTCTTCTTCAATGAAAAAAAATAAGACGTCCACTGAAAATAAGACTTAGCACATCTTTGGGAGCAAAAATTAATATAAGACACTGTCTTATTTTCAGGGAAACAGGGTAGTAACAGGGGAAGGAGAGAGCCAAATTTTGTGGGGGAGAGAGGAAAGAGGTAAGATTGGTTGTTAATTAATCAACTACCTCCATTGGGGTCCCAACCCAGCTGGCAGAGCCAGGTCTTAAGACCCTTACAGAAGGTCAGTAGGGTGAGAATCAATCTCACCAAATGGAGTAAGATATTTCAGAGCCATGGCAGAGAAGGCTCCTTTCCTGGATCCCAGCAGCCAAAATTCCTTGGCTGATGGGATTTGTAGTAAGCCCCTTCTGCCAGCATGGGTAGGGCAGGCCAGTCCCCATCAGGGTGATACAGTTCCTCATATAACCTAGAGCTGTGCCATCCAGGGCTTTAAAGGTAATAAGCAGCACCTTGAATTGCACCTGGAATTGATATTTAAATAGCTTTCGAGATTCTATTTATATGCTTACATAGTATAATTGGTGGGCATTATTTAGCAATATAAGCATGTGATGATGAATGAGGAATTAAATAAATGTGGGCTCCAAAATTGGAGCTAAAGAGAGGGGTGGTCACCTTGAGAGTAGAGAATCTTGGGTTTGGTCTAAAGAGGGTTTGAAAGTTTTTTTTTTTAATGACCAGAGCATAAGGTTCCATCTCTTCAAACTGGAAACTTTAATTACTTTATTACTTCATTACTTTAATTAGTCAACTCATAAAAGCAACCACATCTTTATTTTATTTTGTTATTTTATTTTACTATTTTATTTTAGAATAGAATAGAATAATAGAGTTGGAAGGGACCTTGGAGGTCTTCTAGTCCAACCCCCTGCTTAGGCAGGAAACCCTACACCACTTCAGACAAATGGTTATCCAACATCTTCTTCAAAACTTTCAGTGTTAGAGCATTCAAAACTTCTGGAGGCAAGCTGTTCCACTGATTAAGCATGTGACAACCATGACCTGGGTGACTGATAATGTCTACAGACTTTCACCCACCACATTGCTCCACAGTTTAGGTTGTCCATTGACTTCCATAAGATTGCCTGCTTCGAATCCACAGCTTGATCCAATTCAGTCTAGTGAAGAGTCAACACATACCTTTATTATACAGAGTTCCATCGAAATAATAGCTCCCTGTGTAGATTCCTGTGGCATGTTCTATCAAATGGCGGACCCAGGTATTTCCCGCTCCTGGGAAGCTTGACAAAGCAACAAGGGCTTTTGATTTGTTGGTGAGAAAATTCCGGTCAATACAACGGGTATCTGCAAGCAAACATAAATGACATATTTGACCACAGTCAAATTAAGGCTTCTTCTCCCATTACTTATTCAGTTGCTTTTTTTTGCTAATGCTGTTGTAAGAATGACAGAGTTGGATGGGATTTTGGAAATTGTCTAGGGCAGGGATAGGCAAAGTTGGCTCTTTTATGACTTTATTTATTTTATTTATTTATTGTTAGAGTTGAAAGGGACCATGCAGGTCATCAAGTCCAACCCCCTGCCTGAGCAGGAATCCAAAAGCACCCCAGCCAAATGGCAGTCCAATCTCCTCTTGAAAGTGTCCAGAGTTGGGGAGTTCACAACCTCCACAGGCAGGTTGTTCCACTGGTTGATCGCTCTGACCGTCAGGAAGTTCTTCCTTACTTCTAGGTTGAATCTCTCCTTGGTCAGCTTCCAGCCGTTGTTCCTCGTCCGGCCCTCTGGTGCTCTGGAGAACAGAGTGGCCCCCTCCTCTCTGTGGCAACCCCTCATATACCTATAGACAGCTATCATGTCCCCTCTGGCCCTCCTTTTCTCTAGGCTCTCCATGCCCAGTTGCCGCAATCTCTCTTTGTAAGTCTTATCATGCTAGCTCAGGAATTCTGGGAGTTGAAGTCCACATGTCATAGAAGAGCCAACTTTGCCAAAGCTGGCTGAAGAATTCTGGGAGTTGAAGTCCAAAAGTCTTAAAGTTGCCAAGAATGGAGACCTCCCTTTACAGAAGCAAGAAACAACTATATAATTTTAGAGAAGTGGTTATCCAATCTCTTTTTTAAAAAGCTCCAGTGTTAGTGCACCCACAACTTCTGAAAGCAAGCCCTTCCACCAGTGGTGGGCTACGAGCCGGAACACTAAATTGCACTCGCCGCTGCAATTCATATGTTCTTGAGGGTCCAGCGCGATTTTGCTTCTCCACCTGTGGAGGTAACAAAATCGTGCACAGAGCTGCAGGTGCACCCATGTTTCGGCATGCCCGGAAGCCAAAAAACCTCGCTGAAACCTGGGCGCACCTGTGGCTCTGTGCACGATTTTGCTACCTCCACAGGTGGAGAAGCAAAATCGCGCTGGCCCCACAAGCACTTACGAGCCACGTCAGTGAGCGCAATTTAGCGTTCTGGCTTGTAGCCTACCGCTGCCTTCCACTGTCTGGCATTTTAAAGTAGTATTAACATTTCATTCTCTATTATTGCAACCTGGGACTGCATTGGCTTTTTTGGCAGCTGCAGCACACTGTTGTCATATTTAAATGGTTGTCCAGTAGGACTCCAAGATCCCTCCTGCAGTTACTACTGTTGAGCCAGGTGCAACCTATTCTATATTTGTGCATTTGGGTTTGTGGAGCCCAATTGCTGTTTTAACCAAGCCAATATGTTAAGCTGTGATTTGCTTTTGGGGGAGTAGCACGCTATGTAATGAGAGCACTAATGTGGTATGAATCTAGATTAAACCTAATGTGTAAACCAGTTGGAGTGTATAGGAAGTGTTTCTTATTTTTAAATGTTCACATTTATTTATATCTATTTATTATTTAGTAAACTTATACCCTATCTTTCTTGAAGGGAATTGGCTTTCTTTCTTTCTTTCCTTCTTTCTTTCTTTCTTTCTTTCTTTCTTTCTTTCTTTCTTTCTTTCTTTCCTTCTTTCTGTCTTTCTTTCTTTTTCTTTCTTCATCCTTTCTCTCTCTCTATTTCTTTCTTTCCTTCCTTCCTTCCTTCCTAACAACAATAAAAGTAACAGAGTTGGAAGGGAACCTGGAGGTCTTCTAATCCAACCCCCTGCTAAGGCAGAAAAACCTACACTACTTCAGACAGATGGTTATCCAACATCTGCTTAAAAACTTCCAGTGTTGGAGCATTCACAACTTCTGGAGGCAAGCTGTTCCATTGGCTAATTGTTCTGTCAGGAAATTTCTCCTTAGTTCTAGGTAGCTTCTCCTCTTGTTTAGTTTCCACCCATTGCTTCTTGTTCTACCCTCAGGTGCTTTGGAGAATAGCTTGACTCCCTCTTCTTTGTGGCAACCCCTGAGATATTGGAACACAGCTATCATGTCTCCCCTGGTCCTTATTTTCATTAAACTAGCCATGCCCAGTTCCTGCAACTGTCCTTCATATGTCTTAGCCTCCAGTCTCCTAATCATCTTTGTCACTTTTCTCTGCACTTTTTATAGAGTCTCAATATCCTTTTTGCATTGTGGCAACCAAAACTGAATTCAGTATTCCAAGTGCGGTCTTACCAAGTTTTTATAAAGTAGTATTAATACTTCACGTGATCTGGATATGTCCAGTTTAATGAAAAAAAGGACCAGGGGAGCTATCATGTCTCCCCTGGTCCTTTTTTTCATTAAGCTGGACATATCCAGTTTCTGCAAGCATCCTTCACATGGTTTAACCTCCCTAATCATGTTGTTGCTCTTCTCTGTACCCTTCCTTCCTTCCTTCCCTCCCTCCTTCTCTTTCTTTCTTTCTTTCTTCCTTCCTTTCTTTCTTTCTCTGAAGCCTTGATTTTTATTCAACTTGAGTCACTCAGCAGTAGTGACTGCGAAAGAGATCTTGGAGTCTTGGTGGACAATCAACTAAACATGAGTCAGCAATGTGCAGCAGCAGCCAAAAAAGCCAACTCAATCCTAAACTGCATCAACAGAGGAATACGCTCCAAGACCAGGGAAGTACTAATACCACTCTACTATGCCCTGGTCAGACCCCACCTGGAGTACTGCATCCAATTCTGGTCACCTCACTACAGAAAAGACATCGAAACTCTGGAGAAGGTGCAATAAAGAGCAACCAAAATGATTAGGGGACTCGAAACCAAGACTTACGAAGAGAGATTGAGAGAACTGGGCATGGACAGCCTAGAAAAAAGAAGGTCTAGAGGGGACATGATAGCAGTTTACAGATACTTGAGGGGTTGCCACGGTGAGGAGGGGGTCTCTTTATTCCCTAGGGCACCAGAGGGCCGGACGAGGAACAATGGTTGGAAGCTGACCAAGGAGAGATTCAACCTGGAAATAAGGAAGAACTTCCTGACGGTCAGAGCGATCAACCAATGGAACTGCCTGCCAGGGGAGGTGGTGAACTCCCCAACTCTGGACACCTTCAAGAGGAGATTGGACTTCCATTTGGCTGGGGTGCTGTAGGGTTTCCTGCTCAGGCAGGGGGTTGGACTCGATGACCTAACGGTCCCTTTCAACTCTATTAATAAATAAATAAATAAATAAACATGATAGCAAGATGGGTGGCATATACATTTCCTAAATAAATCAATCATTTTGTTGCAGGGGCTATTGGTCAAAGGGGCTGGTGGGAAAACTGAAATTGGAAAATCTTCCTTTTTTCTAGCAAAAGCAGTTCAAGATCTTTTCACAGATGAATGTGTTCACCCTTGGACACACAGGGACACAGACCTACAGACTGCGGTTTATCTTTCACTGCAAATGGCTTCCAGGCAACATTAAAGAAGATGAACATTGATAAGACACAGTTTCAAGGGGGGAATGCTCGGAAGTTCTGAAACCATGAAATGAATGCAGCTCAACCAGAAAAAAAAACAACAGTTAAAAAATCTGTAAAACTTCTGAAAACAGCATTAAAAGCGCAGGAGAAGAGAATGGAATGTAGGATGAGAGTTTATTTACTTATTAGATTTAGAATCTGCCTTTCTCCCAGAACTTTATCATAGCAAAAAAACTAAAACATTTTTAAAAAAACATTTCTCCAATGTTAAGACCATAACTTTGTCAGGCATAAGGAACAAAAATGACACAATGAACTGATCCGAGTGGTATATTTATTTTTGCTTGCTTACAGATGGGAATCTTGCCAGAGTAAAGCACACACTGTATAACTACTGGATAAATACTGCAAAGTTTTAGGGAGGATCTCTCTTGAGCCTCTTCCTCCCCATGAGAAAGTGAACTGTTTCATTTTCCACCTCTCCTCAAGGCCAGATTCCACCACAACTTCACAAAGATAGTTGCACTAAGAGAGAGAGAGAGACTGCCTCGAAGTCATCCAAGTTGACCTCTCTCTATCATATGTCAGCTTTGAAACTGGGTTTTCTGGTCCCATTCAGCATATTGTTACAACAGAGCAATTTGAATTCTGCCTCACCCTACCTTACCATATTTATTTATTATTATTTATTTATTAACTGGATTTCTATGCCGCCCCTCTTGGGGCAGCTCACAACATATAATAATACACAAATACAATTTGTATTTGTAGGCCCTTGGATACTTTTATAGTAGTATGTTACTCTAAAAAGGGGTAAGACCTCTAGAAACAAACCATTCCTAACCATAAGGAGGTGAACATGATGAAACGTGTGGTGATGTCTACAATGCAAGGTCCACCTTTTTCTATTTGTCTTGCATATCTAGCTATCATCAATCATCTGCCTGCCTGCCTGCCTGCCTGCCTGCCTGCCTGCCTACCTACCTACCTACCTACCTACCTACCGTCTAATATCTCTATCATCAATCATCAAATCTATCTATCTATCATCTATCTACTCATCTATCTACTCATCTATCTATCTATCTATCTATCTATCTATCTATCTATCTATCTACCTACCTACCTACCTACCTACCTACCTACCTACCGAACGTTCTGTCTGTCTGTCTGTCTGTCTGTCTGTCTGTCTGTCTGTCTGTCTATCCATCCACCCACCCACCTACCTACCCACCCACCCACCCACCTACCTACCTACCTACCTACCCACCTATCTACTGTATCTATCTGTTTGTCTGTCTGTCTGTCTGTCTGTCAGTCAGTCTGTCTGTCTGTCTGTCTGTCTATCATCTATCTATCCATGTGTGTCTGTAAGAGTGGCAATAAAGGGGAATGACAAAAACAGTCAATCTCCTGAAATTTATTTCATGGAATTATCCATCCAAGATGACCATTTTATTTTAATTCTGGAAGTGCAAATATGGAAGTGTTAGTCTAGACCGGTTCTTCCCAACCTTAGCCATTTCAAGATGAGTGGTCTTCAAATCCCAGAATGACAACAGCAGTAGTTCTTAGTCTTATTGTACCACTCCACAGTGCTTTAATGCACTCTTTGGGTGGTTTATAATGTGAATATATTGCCCCCAATGATCTCATTTTACCACCTCGGAAGGGTGGAAGACTGAGTCAATTTTGATCCGGTAAGGATCGAACTCCTGGTAATGGTCAAAGTTAGCCTGCAGTACTGCATTCTAGCCACTGCGCCACTACGGCTGTTGTTTGTTTGTTTGGTTGGTTGGTTGGTTGTTTGTTCGTTCATTTATTCATTCATTTATTCATTTGTCCAATACAGAAATACATAGGAAGAAAATAACATGAAGTAATATATATATAAAGATAAAAGTGAAAATAGAAGAGAAGATATATGAAAGGAAGAAAATATATATAGTATATGAGATAAAGGAAAGACAATTGGACAGAGGATGAAAGGCATACTAGTGCATTTATGTACGCCCCTTACTGGCCTCTTAGGAACCTGGAGAGGTCAATCGTGAATAGTCTAAGATAGAAATGTTGGGGTTTAGGGGTTGACACTATTGAGTCCGGTAATGAGTTCCACGCTTCGACAACTCGATTGTTAAAGTCATATTTTTTCAGTCAAGTTTGGGAGCGGTTCGTATTAAGTTTGAATCTGTTGCATGCTCTTGTGTTGTTGCGGTTGAAGCTGAACGGCACATTAATGGCACATTTCTTATTTAATGGACACATGTCAACAATGCAGACTGGGAAATAGTGGAAATTGATGTCCATACATCTTACAAGGGCTAAGGTTGGGAAACACTGCTCTGGAATGTTTTTGAAACACAGTAAATTTCTGTCTTCCTTCCTCAATCCCTGTATGTGTATTCACTATAGAAATATTAATATGATGATAGATGACATGAGTATGCGTAATGTGGGTCTCAATAGACTCTCTCCTACCTTGGACTGGAGTTTGATAAACAAAGCGGTGGTCTCCTGCATCTGAAACTTCAGCCGTACTGTTGACATTTTCAAGCCTGCTACAAAATGATCTGTCAGAACCATTATGCAGTGGGAAATTAATTGTTGCAAAGCCACAATGGCATTGAGGCCTTCGAATAACCGCCAGAGGGAATTCCTAATCAGGAAGAAAGTGAAGAAAATCAGGCTGTCATCCATAGTGGTAAACATCAATAAATATTAGCTACTTAAAAAAAAAAGTACAGTGGTAACTCTAGATACGAGCTGCTCCACATGTGAGGATTCCAAGTTACGAGCAGCGACGTGAGCGAAATTTCTGTTCGACACCCGAGCTCAAATTCGGGATACGAGCCAAGCTTCAGGATGCTACCGCTAGTTGGCGCATCGCCTCTCTAACCCAGAATCCCCTTGCTTCCGGTTATCTCGGGCATTCGCACGTGTTAGCGTGCAAAACAAAGTCTCGCCTCGGTCGTGTCAGAAAGTGTATAATTTTACAGTTTTATACCAATTAACTATAGAATTGTTGTTTTGTTTATGTTTATGATAGTTTAAGAAAGTGTTGTTTACGTAGCCTACAGTACACAGCCGCACTCGTCTGTCGCCAAGGTAAGGTTACTGTACCGTGTTTATACATTTTCTTATTGTGTTTTTAACATTTCTCTTTTCATTATTTACTTTATTGTTTATTTATACGTGTTGCATGTACATTTATTAATTAAAAACATGTCTTTCTTCATAACTTAGGCTAACTTTGGGACTTTTTTGAGGGCTGGAACCAATTAGAATTATTTACATTAATTCATATGGGTAAAATTCGTTCGAGATACGAGTTGATCTACTTACAAGCTCAGGTCTGGAACGAATTAAACTCGTATGTCGAGGTACCACTGTACAGTGATTTCTCGCCATTCGTGGTTCACCTTTCGCGGCTTTGGTGCATCGTGGGTTTTTTCTCCCTCCCCCACACATTGTCCCTCTCATGCCCAGTGTTGTTGCACCTCTCCCCGGAGGACCCCCTGCACCAGGCGAACCGGCTTCCCATCCGGAAGATGCTGAGTGCCCTCAGGGGTCACCTCCTGCACCCGGAATATCTGCAGCTGCTCTCCTCCATGCCCATCAGCCCCATCGAGGTCAGTGCCAAGTCCAAGCCTCCTTTTACCCGCCTAAATGGCCCTCTTTTTTTGCGTATCGGCCACATGCGCTCCCAACACCTTGCCTGGCTGCTTCCCCAGGCCGCTGCGCTTCTACTTCCCGTTGCTTTCAGGCTAAATTGATTTGGCTGGCCAGCCTGTTGATGGCAGGGATGGGAGGGAGGGGACGAAAGAAAGACACATCGAGCTCTTTGGCGCCTTCTTCTCCAACTTTGTGTCGCGGTTTAATTCTGCTGCTCCGTGCGTGTTTCTTTCATCCCCTCCCACCCCCGTACCTGCAATCAACAGTCTGTCCAGCCAAATCAGTTCGGCTTGAAGGCAGTGGGGAGCAGAGATCCCCGAACTAAGTAGGGGGGAGGAAGGAAAGCCAGAAGCACCATGGCCCAGGGAAGCAGCTAGGCAAGGAATTGGGTGTGCGCACGGCTGAGAGGCAAAACAAAAACAAAAAGGCCCAGCTAGGCCCAGCGAGTCTGCTGAGAGGGGCGGCATACAAATCTAAATAAACATAAACATAAACATAGGTGGGGAAAAGGAGGTTCGGACTTGGCACTGACCTCGATGGGGCTGATGGGCATAAAGGAGAGCGGCTGCAGGTATTCTGGGTGCAGGAGGTGACCTCCATGGGCACTTAGTACCTTCAGTATCCGGATGGGAAGCTGGTTCGCCTGGCACAGGGGGTCCTCCAGGAAAAGGTGCGAGAACACCGGGCATGTGAGGGACAATTTGTGGGGTTGGCAGAGAAAAAACCTCTACTTCACGGATTTTCATTTACCGCGGGTGGTCCTGGAATGGGGGCAATTCTGATCTCCAGGGGGAGCTGGTTCCAGAGGGTCGGGGCCGCCACAGAGAAGGCTTTTCCCCTGGGTCCCACCAGACGACATTGTTTAGTTGAGGGGACCCGAAGAAGACCGACTCTGTGGGACCTAATCGGTCGCTGGGATTCGTGTGGCAGAAGGCGGACCCGGATGTATTCTGGTCTGATGCTATGAAGGGCTTCATAGGTCATAACCAACACTTTGAATTGTGACCAGAAACTGATTGACAACCAATGCAGACTGTGGAGTGTTGGTGTAACATGGGCATATCTAGGGAAGCCCATGATTGCTCTCGCAGCTGCATTCTGCATGATCTGAAGTTTCCGAACACTTTTCAAAGGTAGCCCCATGTAGAGAGTGTTACAGTAGTCGAGCCTCGAGGTGATGAGGGCATGAGTGAATGTGAGCAGTGACTCCCGGTCCAGATAGAGCCGCAACTGGTGCACCAGGCGACACAAAACAGTGTATTAAAGAAGCATACACCTGTAAATAGGTCAAAGTAACTATGACCATTCAATCAAAAAAACATTGAAATCTATTTCTTTTCCCCCTAACTTGTATGTATTCATAAGTCCACTGTATGAGCTTGTTCTGATTTTGCGTTAAACCTATATTTTTACCTAAGGAAATAATTTGTGTTTGTAATACTGTTAGGGGTATTTTAATAAATATCTGTGCTAGACATGAGAAGAATTTTTACTGATCTGTATTTAATGATAGGCGGGGCAGTGTTAAAGAACGTTGAAATTATCAAACAATTGCACATCTTGCAAATGCTTAGAAAATAATCCTCAGGGTTTTACAAAACAGACTTCGTGGAATGAGAACTGCCAGGGATAAAAGCTGAATTCAGAAAAGAAAAGGATCATATTGCTTAGCATCTGATGGATAACAGAACCACCAAGGGAAATTCAAAAATGTGCCTACTTTTGATTGATTATTTCAAGTCTTTTGGATGGATTACAACTAATTATGCCTGCTGTTTAAAAACATGGATATAATGAACCAGTTCAACAGCTTATTATACAATTTGGATGATGAGCAGGAAATGAAACTTGAATCATAGTAATTAATTTGACCTATAGTTAGAATGGGGACGACACAGAATAAGGTAGCTGGTGGAGTCACTGAAGCATTAAGCATGAGCTTAAATGGACTCCAGAGAATGGTACACGACAAGAAAGCCTGGAGGAACATTGTCCATGGGGTCACAATGGGTTGGATATTACTCCGCAAGTAACAATAGCAATGTACTTTGAATATAACAGTGGCAATGAGTGTATTGGTCAATCACACTTGACCAATAAAGAATTCAATTCAAGTCCAATCCAGCCCAGTCCAGTCCAGATAGTCCTTGATCTATAACAATTCTTTTAGTGATTGAAGTTACAACAGCACTAAAAACAATGATTTATGGCAGGTTTTCACACATGACAATTGCAGCATCCTTGTGCTCATGTCATCAAATTTCAGGTGTTCGGCAATTGGCTCATATTTACGACAGTTGCAGTCTCCTGGAGGGTCAACTGATCACCTTTTTCAGCCTTCTCACAAAAAAAGTCAGATTCACTTAACAACAACATGGCAACTCCAAATCTCAACTAGCAAATGCTCTGTCGTACACATTGGGAAAAAGAATCTGAACTCCAAATATGAACTGAATAATCAAATTATCACAGATAGCCCACACTTGGTTAAAGACATCGGTATACTAATAACAAAAGATTTAAGTGCCAAAGCCCACTGCAACAACATAGCCAAGAAGGCTTCAAGAGTTGTAAACCTAATCCTACGTAGCTTCTGCTCTGGCAATCTAACACTACTTACCAGAGTTTACAAAACCTTCCCCAGACCCATTCTCGAATACAGCTCATCTGTTTGGAACCCATATCGCATTTCAGACATTAACACCCTTGAAAATGTCCAAAGATACTTCACCAGAAGAGCCCTTCACTCCTCCACTCAAAACAGAATACCCTACGAGACTAGACTTTCAATCCTGGGCCTAGGAAGCCTAGAACTAAGACACTGATCTAAGTATTGCCCACAAGATCATATGCTGCAACGTCCTGCCTGTCGGCAACTACTTCAGCTTCAACCACAACAACACAAGAGCATACAACAGATTTAAACTTAATATTAACCGCTCCAAACTTGACTGTAAAAAATATGACTTCAGTAACCGAGTTGTCGAAGCGTGGAACTCATGAACGGACTCCATAGTGTCATCCCCAAACCCCCAACACTTTACCCTTAGATTATCCACGGTTGACCTCTCCAGATTTCTAAGAGGTCAGTAAGGGGCGAGTACAAGTGCACTAGAGTGCCTTCCGTCCCCTGTCCTATTGCTCTCCTATATCTCCTATTCCTTTCTTCTATTCCTATATCTCTTCTTCTATTCTTTCATTGGTATGTTCATTGATATGTCCCATTGCTCTCCTATATCTACTATACCTTTCTTCTATTCCTATATCTCTTCTTCTATTCTTTCTTTGATATGTTCATAGATATGTTCCTATATCTTCTCTTCTATTCTTTCTTAGATATATTTTACTATGAGTATATCCTCTATAACCGTCATCATGTATTTTAATATGTGTACAGTGAACCCTCGAGTTTCGCGTCCTCAAGGATCGCGAAAGGGCTATTTCGCTAGTTTTCAACCCGGAAGTAAACTCCACCATCTGCGCATGCGTGCCCTTCCATGCATGCGTAGATGGTGGAGTTTCCCCGCCGGGCAGAGGCTTCCCTGGGTCTTCCCCCTCTTGCCCCGGTAAGACCCCAGCGGCGGTGGGCTGGAGCGCGAGCTTGGGGCACCCTAGCTCCGCTTCCCAGCTGGGAAGCGGAGCCGGCAACAGCATGGGCGGGCGGGCGGCGCGCGCGAGCTTGGGGCAGCCTAGCTCCGCTCCCCAGCTGGGAAGCGGATCTAGGGAGTCCCCACCGCGCGCGCGTTGCTGGGGAAAGCGTGCGCGCTTGGGAACATCCCAGCTCCGCTCCCCAGCTGGGAAGCGGATCTAGGGAGTCCCCACCACGCGCGCGTTGCTGGGGAAAGCGCGCGCGCTTGGGAACATCCCAGCTCCGCTCCCCAGCTGGGAAGCGGATCTAGGGAGTCCCCACCGCGCGCGCGCGTTGCTGGGGAAAGCGCGCGCGCTTGGGGACTCCCTAGATCCGCTTCCCAGCTGGGGAGCGGAGCTGGGATGTTCCCAAGCGCGCGCGCTTTCCCCAGCAACGCGCGCGCGGTGGGGACTCCCTAGATCCGCTTCCCAGCTGGGGAGCGGAGCTGGGATGTTCCCAAGCGAGCGGGCACCCAGGGAAGCCGTTGCGCGAGCAACGGGGTGGGCGGGCGAAGGGCGGGCGGCAGTAGAAGCAAAAACACCATCTGCGCACGCGCAGATGGTGTTTTTACTTCCGCACCGCTACTTCGCTAAAAATCGATCATCGCGTGGGGTCCTGGAACGGAACCCTCGCGATGATCGAGGGTTCACTGTATACCCACTAAAACCCTCATTGTATGTTAGACAAAATCAGTCAATCAATCAATCAATAAAAAAATAAAATAAAATAAATAAATAAATAAAATGAAATAAAATGAAATGAAATGAAATGAAATGAAATGAAATAATAAAATAAAATAAAATAAAATAAAATAAAATAAAATAAAATAAAATAAAATAAAATAAAATAAAATAAAATAAAATAAAATAAAATAAAATAAAATAAAATAAAATAAAATAAAATAAAATAAAATAAAATAAAATAAAATAAAATAAAATAAAATAAAATAAAATAAAATAAAATAAAATAAAATAAAATAAAATAAAATAAAATAAAATAAAATAAAATAAAATAAAATAAATAAAATAAAATAAACAAAACAAAACAAAACAAAACAAAACAAATAAAATAAAAATCACTTAATAATGGTCTTGCTTTCTGAAATCTTGTGGTCATAAGTCAAGGACTACCTATACATGTTCTCAAGGCCATGGTTCTCTCAATTGCGGCATAGAGATGTAAGCATTACATTATTAGAAAGAGTGAACAGAGACAGTGATGGATGTCTTTGAATTGTGGTGCTAGAAAAGATTGTAAAGAATGCCTTGGACAAGAAGAAATCATTCAGTGACACACAAAGTAAAACCGGATGGCAGCAGCAATAAAGCTAAAGTTTAAATACTTTGGACCCGTATTGTGAAGGCAAAGAGTTATTGAAAAAGATCTTGATTAAAAGGACTGGACTGGACTAGCCTGATAGATCATTCTTTGCAGATTTTCCGCAGAAGCAAAAAACCACCAAATCCTCGGCGAGATTCGGCTTCTGCGCATACAATTAGCGTCGGTAACGCCAGCAATTGCGGCCCTTCACCGATGAGAAGCTGTGTCTAGGAAAAGAGTGTGTTACCAATCGCAGCCCTACCAAAACGCGCCGGGAGCATGCCCGTTTGCGCACGCCACCTTTGCGTGTGCCCATCCCTGGCACACGATTCAGCTTCTGCACATGCGCAGAAGCCAAATCTTGTGGGAAGATTTTGGGGGGTATATTGCTTCTGTGCATGGAGACAAGGTAAGAGCTGTCGGCCCCCGCCATACCACTGGCCTTCACTCACCATACTACTTGCCCCACCGCTCGTCCTCGCTCCCACGCTGCACCACTCATCCTCACTCTCCCCACCCTGATGCTCACCCCTGCTTACCTAGATCATACCTTTGGGACCGCCTTCTGCCGCATGAATCCCAATGGCCAATTAGGTCCCACAGATTTGGCCTTCTCCGGGTCCCGTTGACAAAACAATGTCTGGCGGGACCCAGGGGAAGAGCCTTATCTGTGGCGGCCCCGGCCCTCTGGAATCAACTCCCCCCGGAGATTCAAATTGCCCCCACTTGCTCCCCGTCTTCCGCAAGATGTTAAAGACACAACTATGCCGACAGGCATGAGGAAATTAACTTCCCCCTCTTCTGACTATAGTGCTTGAGAAGGGTATTACTGTGTTGTTTTGATTGTTTTTAATATTAAGGGGTTTTAATTCTATTTTTTATTAATTAGATTTGTACTACTGCCATTGTATTTGCTATTGTTGTGAGCCACCCTGAGTCTTCGGAGAGGGGCGGCATACAAATCTAATAAATTATTATTATTATTATTATTATTATTATTATTATTATTATTATTATCACCTCCTGTAGGGGCCATGCCACAGGGAGCAGGACAGGTGGCCCCAATTCTGGCCATGTGGCATGTTCTGTGCTCTTCTGCACCACAGGCATCTCTCCTGCGGCCTTGGAGATCAAAGGGCAGGCCACGCGGCTGGAGCTGGGGCAGGGTGCTTTTGGTGCTGGCCCCAGCTGCCACTCTAGGCGCGGCAGCGAGAATCAGTTGCTGTGCATGTGCAGCAGCCGAAATCTCTTTCCTATAACAAAAATTGCTGGTTTCTTTGCTTCCATGCATGCGCGGCAGCAAAACCCCAGTAATTTTTACTGGAATTGAGCTGGTTGCGCATGTATGGCATGTACACATTGGACATTGGCAATGGAGCGAGCCTACCCATTCCGCTTTGTAGCCTAGGATCACCTTTATGGACCAGAGTACCCGGAAAGAATAAGTCAATTCTTTCTCCTATCTATGCAAGACATAAGGTCAGTTCAAAGCAGGCAGCAGCTATCAACTACCCTAAATGTGCCTGATGAAAAGGATCCAATGCTATTCTCCTAAAGAGAACATAGGCTCTCTCGGTAATGATCCCCTCCTAATGAGGTAATTTATGGAGAGTCCCTTAGGCTTTTTTCTAATGTTCCATCAGCATGACAAGGCATTAAATAGTTGTCAACATAATTGGGTTCAAACTGTCCCCTTCTGACTTTCCCTTTAGGTTAAAATCATGGTGGGGGAGAAAAAACTGTGGCTCTCATTAGTCCACTTTAACAGGATAGAAATAAATTCAGTTTGATTATATGTTTTTAAAAAATCCATTTTCTAAGAGAAAGGCATTAACAGATTTTCATTTTCCTTCGTAGAGATGAAGACTGAAGTTTATATGACAATAGAATGGAATGGAATAGAATAGAATGGAATGGAATGGAATAGAATAGAATAGAATAGAATAGAACAGAACAGAACAGAATCGAATAGAACAGAATAGAATTCTTTATTGGCCAAGTGTGATTGGACACACAAGGAATTTGCTCTCAGTGTACATAAAAGAAAAGATATATTCGTCAAGAATCCTGAGGTAAAAAACACTTAATGATTGTCATAGAGTACAAATAAGCAATCAGGAAACAATCCATGTTAATATAAATCGTAAGGGTACCAGTAACAAGTTACAGCCATACAGTCATAAGTGGAAGGTGTTGTGGCCCATCCACATCCCACGCAGCTAGTCACAGATCCCGAGGATCGAGAGAGGTTTGTGGCGCGGTATGTGGTGCATCTGGCACTTGAGTCTGAGAGCGAGGAGGTTGGAGAGAATGTGGTGTCAGAGGCTGAAAGCCAAGCAGGGCTTTCTGCACCTCCAGAGGTGCACATGAGTGACTCAGGAGATGAGGAAAAGCCTCTCCTTGATACTAAGGCACGCAGAGCTGTTAGAAGGCAGGAATGGTTAAGCAAGGGGAGGTCTCTGCATGAATAGATCTGTAGAACAATTGGCCCCATCCTTACACTATTTAAGGCTTAGTCACATCATGATTCAGTGCGGAAGTCAACTTTCGTGTTGTTCCAGCTGTTCACTCAGATTTCTGTCTTTGATATTATATTATATTATATTATATTATATTATATTATATTA
Organism: Erythrolamprus reginae; assembly: GCF_031021105.1. Taxonomy (NCBI): domain Eukaryota; kingdom Metazoa; phylum Chordata; class Lepidosauria; order Squamata; family Dipsadidae; genus Erythrolamprus; species Erythrolamprus reginae. The sequence continues at coordinate 410,242,897 of NC_091950.1, forward strand.
TATTATATTATATTATATTATATTATATTATATTATATTATATTATATTATATTATATTATATTATATTATATTATATTATATTATATTATATTATATTATATTATATTATATTATATTATATTATATTATGTATTATGTATTATATCATATCATATCATATCATATCATATCATATCAATCTATCTATCTATCTATCTATCTATCTATCTATCTATCTATCTATCTATCTATCTATTTGAATTTAATTTATATCACCCAACTCCCAAAGGACTCCGGCCATCTTAACAACAGAATAAAATCTTAAAAACATCTTAAGCATTAAAATAATGAAAACCCATACATATCGTTCCATGGCCAGATCTTGCCAATGTTATTGTTTAAATGATGAATTACAAAGTGGCAGGTTGGACTAATTGCATCCGGGCTTCCTGCCA